>NC_044388.1:53718847-54018967 GCF_006542625.1 Nomascus leucogenys
TTTCTTACTTTCCTCGATTACAGAAATTCAGTGCATAAAAGCAGGGTGGGGGAAATCAGATGGATTGCCATAATCTCATAAGCCACTGTTAATTTCTTTATGAGCTCTTCTGGTATTTTTTTATAGCATAAGACACAGCTACATACATACCAAATAAAGATGATATCATGAGATGTGTGTGATTTTTAGCTGCTTTATATTGTGACCACTGCACAATGTCAAAAAACTATCTTAATTCACACATCACTGCACCGTACTTTATTGCACAAGCCCCTTAGCGTTGGACAGTCAAGTTGTTTCTAATTAGGAATAACAACTGTTTCTTGTTCTACCATATTGTGTTAGGGGCAGTACACTTTTGCTATCTCTATAAAAAGATGCCACCATGTCTACTAGAGTAAACCTCTGGAAATAGAGATTTGAAAACAGCTTATCTCCACCCTTCATTTATATCAGGCTTGTTCAGCCCATGGCCTGTGGGCAGCATGTGGCCCAGGATGGCTTTGAATGTGGCTCAACACAAATTCATAAACTTCCTTAAAACTTGACGTTTTTTTTTTTGTGATTTTTTGTTTTTTAATTTTTAGTTCATCTGCTATCATTAGTCTTAGTGTATTTTATGTGTGGCCAAAGACAATTCTTCTGATGTGGCCCAAGGAAGCCAAAAGATTGGACACTCCTGATTTATATGGTAGGTGATCGACTGTCATGATGTTCTTTGAAGTTCACTTTGATTTCTGGGAGGGAGCCTTAAAAAAAAAAAAAAATGCTTCCCAACCAGAAGATGAGCATTGATTTTTTTCTGAAATCTTAAACTCTAACTTGAAGTACGTCATGCCCACTCTGCTCAGGTGTGTGGCTTGTCACTATGTCAGTGCCTCATGCTGGTGCTTCCTTTGTGTGAAGGGAGATGCAATGGGTGGGTCATTAGAGAGCACTAGGTGAGCAGGAAGGGAGAAAGGAAGGCCTGAGGCTTTGTCCTCAGTTACCTCCAGTCAGCACTGCCTCTGCATAGAAGACCAGCTCTGGGCCTTGGTTTCCTCATCTAGTAAATGCCCTCTGGTTGATCTAACTCATCTCTCAGTTTCCTCTAACTGTAAATTTTACATTTCTTTTGAGATGTAAATACTTGCTCGACTAGCCTTGAAAGCTTTCCATCCTTCTGTCCTCCCTTCCTCCTTCCCTCCCTCCCTTCTTCCTGGATTAATTTTTATTTTTATTTTAACTGACACATAATCGTACATATGTACGGGGTACAGTGAGATGCCGTGATACATATACATTGTGTAATGATCAAATCAGGATATTTAGCATTTCTGTCATCTCACACATTCATTTGTTCTTTGTAGTGAAAACATTCAAAATCCCTTCTTCTAGATATTTTGAAATTATGCCATACAATATTGTTAACGATAGTCACCCTTCTGCACAGTAGCACACCAGAACTTATTTTTCCTGTCTGTGGCCCTGTACATGTTAACCAGTCTCTCCCAGTCACGCTTCCCTTCAACAGCCTCTGCTATCCACTATTCTACTCTTTAGATCACCTTCTTTAGCACCTGCATGAGTGAGATTGTGTGATTTTTATCTTTCTGTGCCTAGCTCATTTCGTTTAACATAATGTGCTATAGATTCATCCATGTTGCTGTCAATGACAATTTAATTCTTTTTTTTATGGCTGAATAGTATTTCATTGTGTATATATTCCACATTTTCCTTATTCACTTATCTGTTGATAGATACTTAGGTCGATTCCATTTTTCGGCTATTGTGAATAGTGCCGCAAGAAACATGGGAGTGCAGATACATCTTTGACATACTGATTTCATTTCTTTTGGGTGCATACTCCATAGTGGGACTGCTGGGTCATATAGAAGTCCTACTTTTAGTTTTTTGAGGAAGCTCCTTACTGTTTTCCATAGTGGCTGTACTAATTTGCATTCCCACCAGCAGTGTATAAGGATTCCTCTTCTCTGCATCCTTGCCAGGATTGATTTTTTGTAGCCATTCTAACCAGCGCAAGGTGATGTCTTACTGTGGTTTTGATTTGCATTTCCCTGGTGATTTATGATGTTGAACAGTTTTTCATATATCTGTTGGCCACTTGTATGTCTCTTCAGTTTTTTTTACCTGTTTTTAAATTGTAATATTTGGTGTTTTGGTTTTTTTTTTTGCTATTGAGTTGTTTGAGCTTCTTAGATATTCTGAACATTAGCCCCTTGTCAGATGTACAGTTTGCAGATTTTTTTTTCTTATACTGTAGGTATTCCAGAGAGCTGTCCTTTCTCAGGTGTGATAGTGACTGTGACAGAACCAAAGCCCAAGGCAGAAGGACAAACCAGGCTTTTCATCTCCTGTTCGCTGCTTTTTTTTTTTTTTTTTTTTTTAAGTGATTTCTTGTAACAGTGGTCACAAACATATATTCTGGTCTAAGTGATAAAATCTTTTTTTTTTTCCTCCCAAATCTTACTATGTTAACATCTCCATCTCATCTAGAGATTAGTTTTCTCTCCATGTCATCCTCTGGAGCACAGCCCAGGACTGAGAATTCAAAGCCTCTAAGGATAAAACATGGCCATTTCAATCCTCTTACACTAAAACCAGACACCATATTCTCTAGGTCTTTATCCAATTTCACTGAAACTACTTAGCATTCAGTTCTCATGAGCTTAATTATTTTGCTTCCCAGATAGCTTACAACAGCATGAAAGCCTTAGACTCAGAGGGGATGGAGGAGCTGAGTACTATTATTATAATAGCAGTAGAGGATCTGCTGACCAACCGAAATCAAAGGGGCAAAAATGAAAACACTAAAAATCTGTGATTGCACAGAATGCAGATTTTCTTAAAGGATTACTATGGTCATTGAAAAAAGCTTAGAATATGTTTATATCCTCTGTTTAATAGTACAGTAACGTTTCAGTGGATTTCTATGCCAGTGGTTTCCTTTTTTTTTTTTTTTTTTTTTTTGAGACGGAGTCTCACTCTGTCACTCAGGCTGGAGTGCAGTGGCACGATCTCTGCTCACTGCAAGCTCCGCCTCCCGGGTTCACGCCATTCTCCTGCCTCAGCCTCCCAAGTAGCTGGGACTACAGGCGCCCGCCACCTCACCTGGCTAATTTTTTGTATTTTTACTAGAGACGGGGTTTCACCATGTTAGCCAGGATGGTATCGATCTCCTGACCTCGTGACCCACATGCCTCGGCCTTCCAAAGTGCTGGGATTACAGGCGTGAGCCACTGCGCCCGGCCCGTGCTAGTGGTTTTCAAGCCGTAGCTGGCATGAGAATCACCCTGAAGGGTTATTAGGGTACAGACTGATGTGCCCTGCCCCAGAGTTCCTATTTTTTGGGTCTAGGGTAGGGCTTGAGAATCTAACATCCTCTCTGGTGATGTTGATGTCACTGGTCTTGGGACTCTATTTTGAGAACTACTGTTGTATTCAAAATTATTTTAAGTGTTATTTAAAATAAGAAGTTTAAATTTCCTGGGAAAAATAACTTGTGTGTAAAGCTTAGTCCTTACTACGTAATTATTTTAAAAATATTTTCATTTTGTGTCCTACTTCCTGTGGCTCCCACCTCCTTTGGTGTGAATTGAGAGTCATGGGATTCTTTGCTTTTAAATAATTCTCTGTGTGATTCCTCCACCATGGGAGTCTGCCCTCGTTTTCCTCTATCTAGAGAGACTGTAAATATTTGTGATTTTTTCATTTTTGAATTTACTTCTTTCTATTTTCATATTTTTAATTTTATTTTGCTTCCCTTTTACTGTTTGAGCCCAAAGGATAATTTTACTTTTTTTAGTATTTTTTTTGAGACAAAGTCTCACTCTGTCACCCAGGCGTGATCTCAACTCACTGCAACCTCTGCCTGCTGGGTTCAAGTGGTTCTTCTGCCTCAGCCTCCTGAGTAGCTAGGACTACAGGTGCATGCCACCATGCCTGGCTAATTTTTTTGTATTTTTAGTAGAGATGGGGTTTCACCATGCTGGCCAGGCTGGTCTTGAACTCCTGACCTTGTGATCCGCCTGCCTCAGCCTCCCAAAGTGCTGGGATTATAGGCGTGAGCCACCATGCCCAGCCTTTTTAGATTTATAATGCTGTTTTCTGAGCAGTGGTCATAATATTCACACACACACACACACACACACACACACACAGACACACATGCACACACACAGTATAACATGCAAAAGGTTAGAAAGTCAAATGGTAAAACATAAATTTCTTTCCCTGCTGTCTGCCAGCCACATCATTCTCTTCCTTGGAGACACCTACTGTGATCAATTTCTTGATATACACTCAACCCAATATTATTCACGGATTCTGTACTTGTGAATTTGCCTGCTCTCTAAAATCTGTTTTTAACCTCAAAATAAGCACTTGAGGCGCTTTCATGGGCATTTACAGAGATGTGCACAACAGGGGGAATAAATCTGACTTGCCCGATGTGCACGTTCCTGGCTGAGGTTGAACACGGTGATGTTCTGCCTTGTTCAGCTCTCAAACTGTAAACAAGTGTCCTTTTCATGGTCTATGTAGTGTCACATTTCATGCCTTTCTGTGCTGTTGGTGATTTTGCTGTTTAAAAATGACGAGACGGCCGGGCGCTGTGGCTTACGCCTATAATTGCAGCACTTTGGGAGGCCGAGGTGGGCAGATCACTTGAGGCCAGGAGTTCAAGACCAGCCTGGCCAACATGGTGAACCCTCATCTCTACTAAGAATACAAAAAAATCAGCCGGGTGTGGTGGTGCACACCTGTAATCCCAGCTACTTGGGAGGCTGAGGCACAAGAATCACTTGAATCTGGGAGGCAGAGGGTTGCAGTGAGCTGAGATCGCGCCATTGCACTCCAGCTTGGGTGACAGAGCGAGACTGTCAAATGATAGATAGATAGATGATAGATAGATAGATTAGATAGATTAAACAGATAGACCTGACCGAAGTGCTGTATAGTGTCTCTAAGTGCAAGAAGGCTGTGATGTGCCTTACAGAGAAACCACGTATGTTAAGAGCTTCATTTAAGTACGAGTTACAGTGCTGTTGGCTATGAGTGCAATGTTAATGAGTCAATAATATGTATTAAATATTTTTAAACAGAAACACACATAAGACAGGATTATGTAATGATTAGTTGACAAAAATGTGACCAGAGGCTTGCGGGAAACCAACTGTATATTTCCCCTCGGAGCAGCACTTCACCGTTGGCTAATTTAGTGGTCATAGCAACTTTATAGACTATACTGCAGATAAGAAGAATGGACGGCATATGTATTATTTCTTAGATGCTTTGCAATTTCAACTAAATGATTTCATGTATTGCTAATCCTTACAACAGACCTACAAAGGTTATAGAGAAGTGGAGGGCTATTTTTTTTTTTTTTAAACGGGAATTTTAGCAGAGAGCGCAGTATGATGGGGCTGTTTGGGGTTAATGGGACTCTGATCTGTAGGCCTGAATTCCACTCTTCTAGCAATCTTGCCACTATGTTCAGGATATGACTTACCATTCATAGAACAGCCTACTCTGAATTATAAAATAAAAAGTTGTTTGATGTCCATCTTTTCGAAGGACTTGCTAAATGAACTCCAGTGCTGTGCTTTAGTTTTTCAACTACTTTGTCACTAGATCCATTATGGGGAGAAAATGGAGCTTTGGAAATAATCACTGTGAGTTAAATAAATGGTATCTTTTCTTAGCTAAACAGTGATTTGGAAATTTATAACATAAACGTTCATAATAGGTTTGCTCCATTTGATTTGGAAAAACATTCCTTTTTTTTTTTTTGAGACGGAGTCTCGCTCTGTCACCCAGGCTGGAGTGCAGTGGCGCGATCTCGGCTCACTGCAAGCTCCGCCTCCCGGGTTCACGCCATTCTCCTGCCTCAGCCTCTCCGAGTAGCTGGGACTACAGGCGCCCGCCACCACGCCCGGCTAATTTTTTGTATTTTTAGTAGAGACGGGGTTTCAGCGTGGTCTCGATCTCCTGACCTCGTGATCCGCCCACCTCGGCCTCCCAAAGTGCTGGGATTACAAGCGTGAGCCACCGCGCCCGGCCCGGAAAAACATTCCTTTTAAGGACAGACATATTGTCCGAAACATTGTCTGAAGCAACTTGAGGACATACTGTCCTTGACCTCAAGTTGCTTGAGATCTGACAGATGGACTAGCACCCTAACTAGCAGGTTTAGTGAGTGTTTTATGTGCCATGAGTGAAGTGTGTACAGAAGACAATTGGGAAGAGAGAAGAGATGGCTCAGTTCTCCCCGAGGAGAGCATGTAGGATAAGTTACGGTTTGCAGAGAGGTAAAACATCTCTGGAATTACAGATCATGTCAATGGGAAGATGTGTTTTGACTTAAAAAGAAATTTTATCAAGAACTTACTAGGACTGCATCTATTGAAAAGTGCAAGGTAGGCTAATATTCATTAGGAGAGGGCAGGCAATGGAAACATCAGGGGTAGACTGGAACCAGGTAGGAGTCAGGTGAACCTGGCTTGAATCCTGGTACTGCCATTTAAGTACTTTTGGTCAGTTGGCATGATTTTCACAGATTGATGTTTGTCTTTCATAGTGGTGTTATAAGGATTAAAAGAAAGAAGTAATGAAGAAAAGGCCTCATAGAGAAGACGATGCTCCTTTACCATTTGTAGGTAGAGAAATATTTCAGGCTGTTAGACTCTACTTACTAATTGTGAGTGTAAAGACTGACAAAACCTTTGTGTAATTGCTGCACTACAGTCAAGAGCCAGGAGTTTATGTGCAGTGACTTCATTTAGAGAATCTTGTAAATAATCAGTTTATTTAGAATATTCAGGAGAAAAGAATTTTTAACCTGGAGGCTATTTCTTCTGTAGCACAGTAATGTTTTTAATTGCTTAAAATAGTTTTTAATATGCGGTTGAGAGGGTTGATTTAAAAAAATTTTTTATTTTACTTGCCATAACTATTCTGCTTGCTAAATTGTTTGTGGGGGAAAACTTGATTCTTTCTCATTAGCTGAATATTTTTAATTTAAAAACTGTTATATATATGTACATAGTAAGATTATTATAAAATTCTTTTAAATGCTGAATATCATGGATAATTAATTATGCCAACATTCCCCAAATATGGAATATGTAGAACTATAGTTTAGTTAATACCATTTGTTAAAAACAAAAATAAATGATTTTGTTGAGATGCTAAAAAACATGAGGGTGATTTTGATATTTTTGTGTGTGTGAGAGAGAGAAAGCCAGAGTATGTATTGTGCTTTTTCCATTTATTGAGAGGAATTTTTTTCCCTGATATGTTTCAGAAAGCATTGGTACAAATGGATATTGGTAACGTGAACTTAATTTTAACTGAATATATTTTTGAAAGTTAAAAAAGCAAAAGAATGAGTGGGAATCACTACAATTCCAAATACGGTGATATCTTTAGACAGTTATCTTCAGACTAATTTTGCAGTTTCTTTGGTCTGTAGTCATTCTCTTATGTATTCATTTAATTACAGATTTTAACCTTTTGACTTAGGACAGCAAAACGGATTTCTTTTGGAACTAGGTACTATGATTTGTGTCTAAAAAAAAACTTCTAAAAGTTATATTTTTCCATTTGTTTTTGTGTTTGTCACAAGATATGTTTCTCATGGGTATAGAAGTTTCCAGTGTGACGGAACACCTTCAAATCTCTCCTTCTTGAACATATGGCATTTATTAGCAAAGAATAGTATTGATAGTCATTTCTCAACCAAATTATAGTGATGAAAAGATATCTTTTTTTTTGAGATGGAGGCTTGCTCTGTCATCCAGGCTGGAGTGCAGTGGTGCAATCTTGGTTCACTGCAACCTCTGCCTCCCGGGTTCAAGCTATTCTCCTGCCTCAGCCTCCCCAGTAGCTGGAATTACAGGTGTGCACGACTGTGCCCAGCTAAGTTTTGTATTTTTAGTACGGGCGGGGTTTCACCATGTTGGCCAGGCCGTTTTCAAACTCTTGACCTCAGGGTGATCCGCCCACCTCGGCCTCCCAGAGTGCTGGCGTTACAGGCGTGAGGCATTGCGCCCGGCCAAGATATCTCTTCTTAATGGGGAAGATGGCATTGTATATTGAGATAATAATTGTTTTAGAATTGCTTCCCTCACTACTTTTTTCCCCATTAGACTTAATTTTTTAAAAAGACATTGTCTGCACAAAAGGTAGCTATTACAAAAGAAGACTGAAGTGTCAAAGGATTTCTTGGGCTCTCTGATCCATATGCCCTGGCACTGTCTCTCATAAGGCTTGCCCTCTTCGTGCAGTTGCCAAGTGCTTGCATAATTGTCTTGACAAATGGCATACTCATTAATATTGTGTTGGGCCTTTGCCAACCTGTGGAAGCCATGTGCCCCGGGCAGTGAAATCCAGTGCCAAACTCTTGCTGATGGTTATAAACCATGCCTTAAATACATTGTTGAGACCAATGATAGTTAAGTAAATAGCCATTTGACCTAAAAAACATTTATCCATGGAAGCCAAGAGCATTTGTGAATGGTAAGGGGCTGCTGGGGTTCTGGGCTGTAGACACTCCCATGTGCGGGAGCTGCAGCTTCCTGCCTGGAGGGCACCTCTTTTGTCACTTACTTGCTCCAGAATCAATCAGAAAAACATACCCTGATGAATCATCACAGAAAAGAGGTTATTCACTTCTTCAAGGCTGTTAAAGTGCCTAGTCTAGAAGCAATGTCATTGTATCAGGGCCTGCAATCATTTCTAGAAATTAGGTACACCAAATTCTCTAAAAATTAATAATTGAGTCTAAATGGATGAAACTCAAGAAAAGGGTGTGAGATGCTCTTGGTACAACTGTATATTAACATTTTCTCCCAGGCATTTCATGTTACTTCAAATTAATGATTTCAAAATGCACTGTTCATTTGGCCTTATATTGGTTGAATGGTACTATGCAACTTGTTTTTCTTGAGCTCACTAGAAACAATTGTGGCAGTGTGGTATGAGAGCCATTCATTCATTTTTTTCATTCATTCATTCATGGAAGAAGCAGTTTCTTTGGGCACTTACTTCCTGTGCCTGACCACCTTGTAGAAACAATCAAATGAATGGCTCCTGCCCTCAAAGTCTTATTTTCTAATGGGAGAGGTACACATGTCTGCAGGTAATTACTGCCTGGGTCATTTGGCATGAAAAATGTATTTCCATTTTAAACATCCAGCTTATTTATATTGATTTCAACAAAGCTAGTGGGAGATAGGTTTCCCCAGTGCCCAGTTAGTTCCAGAATTTGTAGACCCAGCATGTTCTGTTCTTCTATGCATCCAAGCTGGCTTCCTGGTGATCTTATTATTTGCGTATTACACAAAGTCCCTCTAAGAATAACCCCCAAGTATTCTCCAAGGTAGATATGTAGATAATGTGTGACCTTGTCCCTGATAATTGATTTCATTTGCATGTGAACTTTTAAAAATTTTATCTTCCCTCTCAGAAACAAGGTCTGGATAGGGTAACCAGGATCAGGAGCTGAGCTTGTACAGTTTAAAATTTATCATGTTATGTTAGTAGAAGGAGAATGTTCTGAATTTAGGAAAATTGATGCCAGTATCCAAGACATTTTTAGCCAAACAGACAAGATCAGGCTAGAGAATGCTTATATTACCTGAACCAAAGGAGCCACAGAAAGTAAGAGCCCAGTTGAAACTTGGTCAGATAGGACAATGGTTTTAAAGTTTAATTTAAAATATAATGAATGTCTATTTAGAATATTTGGAAATATAAATACATAAAATAGAAAATAAGTACCAGGGATAATTGCTATGAAATCTTTTGGCTAGTTCTTCTCATGGTTTCTAAATATCCTATGCATGTGTTTATAGGTAAGTATATATTTATAGAGTTAAGATCATATCATACATACAATTTTATACCCTGTTTATCACTTTATATAGTTATATCATTAAAACTCTTTGCAACCATTATATTTAATGACTGCATAATATTTTATTGTATGGTCTCCCATAATTTGCTTAATCATTCCCTTGTTGTGGGACATTTATGTGGCGTATAATTTTTTTTCTATTATAAATAATACTGTAATGAAAGTTCTTTGTGTTTAACTTCTGTCTTCATTTACATTATTTCCTTGTGATAAATTCCTGGAAGGGTAACTACCCTGTCAAAGGGTATGAACAGTTTTAAGTCTCTTGATAGTGCTGAATTGCTTTCTAGAAAGGTTGCGTCAATAACACCCTCACGAGTAATACAGGAAACTGCCTGCTTATAGCCCTTCTCTTTTTGTTCATACTAGTCAGCAGGAACAAAAAAGCATTCTCTTGACTTGCCTTTGTATCAGTAAAAGTTAATGGAAGTTGGCCATTTTCCCACCATTATTTAGTAGAAAAAAATGTGCAACCGTGTTGACTGAACCAAGCTTCATTTTTTTCTTGATAGAAATGTGTGAGTATTGCATCTGGTGGTTATGGATTGTGCTTGAACACTTTTGTATAGTGGTGACCATTTATGGGTTATGCTTGCTCACCATTGGCTATTTCCCTTAAGCTAATTATGCTTTAGGGAAATGATCAGTCCAGTACAGTTTGTGTACTACTTAATGTTTTCTTTACACAGAAGAATGAGGGAGGTTGAAAGGACTGTTGAAACCATTATAAAACTCATTCATTCTAACAACAAACATTTATTCAGTATTTTACTAGTTGTTGTCATTGTGCCGCTTTATAGTGATAAAGAATGCTTACAGCATTCTGAATGTGTCCGAAATGAAAAACAAGCAAAATAATCCAAATGTGATCCGTGACCATGTAACAGATGCTTCAGATACCTTTTGAAATGTTACTTCTTAGAGCAGACTTGTAGAGAAGTGGACTTGACCACCATGCCCACTGTTTGGACATTCCAGGCAGCTGTATCCCAATAGTAATGATAGAAATAATAATAATAATGATAATAGCTGCCATTTATTGAGTACTTGTTATATTCCTTCAAGATACTGTGTTATGTTTTTTACCTTCATTGTTGTTTAATACTCTTATTACCGATGCAAGGTATATGTTATTTTCACATTGAGAAATATAGGGAAAGTAAGATTCAGAGAGAGAGAGCGAGAGTTCTCCTAGTTCATCCTTGTCACAAATCACAGGATTTACTTCTATCTAAAGGCTGAATAATATTCTATTGTATACATACATCACGTTTTCTTTATGCACTCATCTGTTGATGGACATTTAGGTGGATCTCATATCTTGGCCATTGTGAATAATGCTGCAGTGAACAAGGGGGTGCAGATGTCTCTTTGACATGCAGATTTCATTTCCCATGTTATATACGCAGAAGTGGGATTGCTGGATCATATATTAATAGTTATATTTTTTAATTTTTTTGAACCTCCATACTATTTCCCTTAATGGTTATACTCCTCTAAATTCCCCCCAACAGTGTACAATGGTTCCTTTTTCTCCACATCCTCACCAGCACTTACCTTTTCTTTTTGGTAATAGCGATTCTAACAGGTGTAAAGTGGTATCTATCTCATTGTGCTTTTGATTTGCATTTCTCTGATGACTAGTGATTTTGAGGATTTTTTTTCACATACCTGTTGGCCATTTATATGTCGTCTTTTCAGAAATGTTTATCCAGATCCTTTGCCCATTTTTTCTTCTTTCTTTTTTTTTTTTTTGACAAGGAGTCTCGCTCTGTCGCCCAGGCTGGAGTGCAGTGTCACCATCTCGGCCCACTGCAAGCTCTACCTCCTGGGTTCACACCATTCTCCTGCCTCAGCCTCCCAAGTAGCTGGGACTACAGGCGCCCACCACCATACTCGGCTAATTTTTTATATTTTTAGTAGAGATGGGGTTTCACCGTGTTAGCCAGGATGGTCTTGTTCTCCTGCCCTCATGCTCCGCCCACCTCAGCCTCCCAAAGTGCTGGGATTACAGGTGTGAGCCACCTCGCCCAGCCCCTTTGCCCATTTTTAAGTTATTTGCTTTCTTGCTGTTGAGTTGCATGAGTTCCTTATATATTTTGGACATTAGCTTTTTCCCAGATACATGGCTTGTAAATACTTTTTCCCATTCTGTGAATTGTCTCTTCAGTCTATTGAGTTTTTAAATAGTTCTTTACTGCCCCTACCAAAGAGGCAGCCTTCTTTGTTTTGTTTGACCTTGCTGACCAATTTCCTTCCATTCTTTTCTTTTTCTTCCTTTTTGTCTTCTTCCCGCGTCTTCTATCCAGCATAAGATGTAGTGCTAGATTATGGGCATACGATGATAAATATAAGAGAGAGAGGAGAAAAAGAGTATGTGTATATATATATATATATATATGTTTGTGTGTTCTACTCTCAAGAACCACACAGTCTAGTAGGAATACAGACAACAGCAGGTGGTAATAATACGGCATGCTAAACATTGCACATTGAGTGGTATTTGGGTTCAGGAAACAGGCCCCTGTTTCCTTCTAGATGTCTTTTCCCCTGACTTCTGTGCTGTGGCACCCTTTACGTCCCCTCTGTCTTAGTCCTTACATCCCCTTCCCTTAAATATGATAAGTTCCAAGTAATCTTCTATCTTTTGCCCACTTCTATCTTGCTCTTAGCCTCCCATGGATTCTTATATGCGCTTGTGATATTAACTCTTACGTCTATGCAAATTACCTCCAAGGTCTACATTTCCAGGACTAAGGTCTTACCTCATTTCCAAACTATAATATAACTCGAATTGCCGTACAGAAATTGTAATGTGGCTATGTCATTCATACTGAACTTCCGTTTGTCCAAATCTGTTTTCCTCTACAAAAGATGATCTGAACAAACAACAAAAATCCATTCTGAGTTCTCTGTGTCAGTGAATGACTTTATTAGTTCATCCGTTACCCGATCTCTAGAAATCTCTGGGTCACTTTTAGCTCTGAATTCAGCTCATCTTATCTGTTACACACTGGACAATGAATTAATTAGCTGATGAACATGATCTAGTGTAATCTTTTCATTATGAGATAGGTATTGTTTTTCTCTGTTTTACAGATGAGGACCTTGAGGGCCAGAAGGGTCAAATAACATTTCTAAGGATGATATGTGGCACCTAAGAGATCAACCTAGGATCAAACCAACATTGGTATCTCTGTGAAGTCTGGCCTGTTGCCCATTATATTGTATTTTCTCTTCTTATAGTTGGTCTGATTGTTTCTTTTGTACCAGTGCTAACATACTTCATGTCCACATTTGTTTTCTTGCTCCTTTTTTGTGACTTTATAATCTACATGTATTTGTGACTAGGAGATTTTATTAATAGTGTAGAAAAATTTTTCAGTAGGTTAAGCTAAAACAGGGCTCAGCAAACTCTATCTATAACAGATCAGAGAGTATTTAGGCTTTGTGAGCCACACAATCTCTATAGCAGCTATTCAATCTTACCTTGATAGCAAGAAAGCCACTGCAGATGATAAATCAACAAATGGCTGTTGCTGTGTTCCAACAAACTTTGTTTGTAAAAACAGACTATGAGCAAGGCACGATGGCTTATACCTGTAATCCCAGCACTTTGGGAGGCTGAGGTGGGCAGCTCACTTGAGGCAGGAGTTTGAGACCAGCCTGGGCAACATGGCAAAACCTCATCTCTACAAAAAGTACAAAAGTTAGCCGGGCGTAGTGGCTTGCACCTGTAGTCCTAGCTGTCTCTGGGGCAGGGAGCCACTGGAGCCTGAGACAGGAGGATCACTGGAGTCTGGGAGGTTGATGATCTAGTAAGCCACGATCATCCCACGGCACTCCAGCCTGGGTGACAGAGTGAGACCCTGTCTCAGAAACAAACAAACAAAAAAAGCCAAAGCCAAAAAAAAAAATCCCCAAAGAGACGACTGTGGGCAGGTTTGGCCCTTGGGTCTGTAAATACTTACTTCATTTTTACCATCTAAGCTAATGTGTTTTATTGGATTTACTTATTCATGCATTTATTTGTGTATTTAAAAACACATTGATGTATAATCTCAATTAGGTAAAATAGAAGTTAAGGGAGGTCCTTGCAGAGATACCATTTGAACTTAACAATCTTGGACCTTTGATTGAGAAGTATACTTTCTTTTTTTTCTTTTTCTTTTTCTTTTTTTAGTGAGGCAGAGTCTCACTCTGTCACCCAAGCTGGAGTGCAGTGATGCGATCTTGGCTCACTGAAGCCTGAACTCCTGGGCTCATGCAGTCCTCCTGCCTCAGCTCCCCAGTAGCTGGGACTGCAGGTGTGTGCCACCATACCCGGCTAATTTATTAAATAATTTTTTTTTTTTTTTGGTAGAGACAGGGTCTTGTCATGTTGCCCAGGCTGCTCTCAAACTCCTGGGCCCAAGTGATCCTTTCGCCTTGGCCTTCCAGAGTGTTAGGATCATAGGCGTGAGCCACCACACCCTACTGAGAAATGCACTTGACCCCTGGACAATGGGAGGGCTTTGGGGGCACTGATTACCCTCCCTCAGTCAGTTGAAAATTCCCGTATACCTTTTGACTTCCCCCAGCTTAACTAATAATTGTTCACTGGAGGCTTTACTGATAACATAAACAATTGATTAACACATATTTTATGTGTTATAGGCATTATATACTGTATTACAATAAACTAGAGAAAAGGAAATGTTATTAAGAAAATTATGAGGAAAGAAAATGTATTTACTATTTATTAAGTGGAAGTAGATCATCCTGAAGATCTTTATTATTATCTTCATGTTGAGTAGGCTGAGGAGGAAGAGGAGGGTTGGTCTTGCCTTCTCAGGGGTGGCAGAGGTAGAAGAGATAGGGGAGGCGGAAGGGGAGGCAGGAAGGGCAGGCACACTCAATGTAACTGTTATTGAAAAGAATCTGCATTTAAGTGGATCTGCACAGTTCAATCCATGTTGTTTGAGGGTCAGCTATATTTGAATTGCCAAGAATTCTGAACCGTGTCTCATGGCTAGCTAGGCATATGAATTTATGCTAGTTACGTGATCTTTTTGAGCTTTATATTCTTTGTTGGTAAAGTGGTACAAACAATACCTACATCACAGAACTGTTGAAGGGATGAAATGGAAGAACAATGTATTAATAGAAGTATGAATGTCGTTGGTCTTATCCTCCTGGGTCTCTTATGTATTTCCAGATGATATATTTCTTATAGAGAAATTTGATAGAGATGGAAGGAAAGGAAGTCACTTCTCAGATAGAAGTGGGAAGGCTCTCCTAGTCATCCATCTCTCTCTGTTAGAGATGATAACAGAAAGGACGGATACTTTTCTGCGTGGGGTGAATGACAGTGGAGAATGTAAGCAGGGCTGAGCAGATAGATAGAAGGCCTGAAAATAAGGGCAACAACCTCAAACTTTCATCGGCAAGCTGGGGATTGCGTGAGGAGAGCAAGGAAGGGACACGAGGCTGGGGTGCATCCCTGGGAATGGAACCCAAGTGTGTGTTTGGATGTGTGAAGAGCTGGAAACTGGGAAGGAAAAGCATCGACAGCAGCCCACAAATAACTGGATCAGAAGCACCTTTCCCAGAACAATTCTGAACTTTGTGTAACACATATGCCTTTGGGAGGAAGAAAGGCTTTCTTCTGTTTTGGCAAGGGTGCTGAGCTAGGTAGCTAATAACCTAACAGTTTGATTTTGTGCTAAGATGTGTAAGGCTGCATATGCATATTTAAAATTCATATCTACTGCAGTGACAAGTCACTGAACACTAGATGGGAAGACATTTCAGTTGAAGCTCAGCCAAAAGCCCTTTTGAAACACCTCTGACAAAATAACGCCACAAGTGAATAAAACCAGAGAGTTCCTGGGTATCTTTGAAAATGTCTCCCATGATGACAGTCTCAGACAAAGGTGCTGTGCACAGCTTCTAAGAAGTAATCACACACAAGCACAGCCATTCAACTTGCAGCTAGATTTCCTCAGTTCCAATCTGGAGTCAGGTGGATTGTGTTGTCCAGGGACAGACTGTGCCTTTGATAGTGACTGGGAACAATATACTTCTCTCCTAATGCAGCTTCATATCATGAAGTTGTATATATTCCTTGTATGATTGCACGGCCCTTGAAGTAAAACAGCCACATAGTTGTATGCTTTAAAATAGCCTGGTAGGGAAGAATTCCACATTTTAGAAGATGGATTTTTATAATTTAAGTTTGTGAATGTAAATTATTTGTGAACATTGGGATGTGACATCTCAAGACTCTCCTTATTGGGATCCCTGAGTGAGTTTAAAACTGGCTTCTGTGGGAGTGCGAAGAAGACGCTGTGTGAGTGGTCCACGGCCCTGTGTGGTTGTCTTATTGAAATCTTCCACTACCTTAGAGTTTCGCCAGTTATACTTAGGTCCTTCTCACCTCATCCGTGACTTGAACCGCCTATACTAGATGACAGCTGAGGTGACTTTCAGCTGTAAAGTTTGGTGATTTTATTAAATTCTAGGTATTTTATTTACTTAAAAATCTAGGTCAGTGCTCTGCCTTCTGGCTGCTCTGTCACTCTTCCCCAACAAGTTTAGTCCTGTTTCTGGTTAATTGTGGGTGTGTAGTAGAAATTTGCCCTTTTGCCAAAGGTGTAATTGAAAGGATGCCACAAAGGTGTTAAGTTTAAGTGACATGACCAGATGTGAGAAGATTTGCATTTACAGCTGTCCATTGATATAGTCTATCACTTTGTACAATATTTCCTGAGATTTTCTATTTTATTTTTAAAATATTAAAGTTAACCACAATCTAAAGTGGTGTATTTTATTTAAAACTTTTAAAAAAAATTAGTAATGTCACTTTGTGGTCTAGTGAAGTAATCCAGAAGTTACGCTGTGTCAAAGATAAAGAGAACTCTGTAGTTATCAGGATGATCGGCAGAAATGTGAAGGAAGGCTCTTAAATCTCTTCTCTTCCACTCTCCTTCAGAAGCCTCTATCTAATCATTTGCTTCCTTTATTAGTGGGACCCTTAATAGGGTCCAATTAAGTTCTGTATTTTAGGGGATCCCTCTAAAGTTTTTTGGTTCTATAATGTACAGGTTGTCACATTTAAAGTTTTTTTCCACATCACGAGTTCAGGACATGATAACATAGTAAACGAGGTTTTCTACAAAGCCAAGGATCTGAATGACAAAGGAAGGACAGCTAGAGATTAGGGATATAAAAGTGACTTCCAAGAATCGTTTCATTTAGTGCATTAAGTATCATGCGTCTGTCAGATGTCTTTAATTGGCTCTTTCAGCTGTGTGGAGGTCGTAGTGGGGGAAACATGCCAGTAGGACAGGAGGGAGCTGGTGGGAGACGCAAAGAACACACTTGCTTTCCACGGAGTGACACCTGACTTGTGCTTTACCTGTGTGCTCTTTCCAGAACCTGTGAGAAGTTTCTACAATGGTGGGCTCAGCTCTCAGGAGAGGTGCCCATGCATATGTCTACCTGGTGAGTAAGGCCAGTCACATCTCCAGGGGCCATCAGCACCAGGCCTGGGGATCGAGGCCTGCTGCAGCACAGTGTGCCACCCAAAGAGCTCCAGGCAGTGTGGTGGAGCTGCTGGGCAAATCCTACCCTCAGGACGACCACAGCAACCTCACCCGCAAGGTCCTCACCAGAGTTGGCAGGAACCTGCACAACCAGCAGCATCACCCTCTGTGGCTGATGAAGGAGAGGGTGAAGGAGCACTTCTACAAGCAGTACGTGGGCCGCTTCGGGACCCCGTTGTTCTCAGTCTACGACAACCTTTCTCCAGTGGTCACGACCTGGCAGAACTTTGACAGCCTGCTCATCCCAGCTGATCACCCCAGCAGGAAGAAGGGGGACAACTATTACCTGAATCGGACTCACATGCTGAGAGCGCACACGTCTGCACACCAGTGGGACTTGCTGCACACGGGGCTGGATGCCTTCCTGGTGGTGGGTGATGTCTACAGGCGTGACCAGATCGACTCCCAGCACTACCCTATTTTCCATCAGCTGGAGGCTGTGCGGCTCTTCTCCAAGCATGAGGTGAGTCTTGAGATGTTTCTCATCGCTGAAGGACGTCATAGACGTTTTATGTTGAGGTCACTAACATTTAGCTCAATGAGTCCAGTATGGTCATCCTTGCTTGCCTTATTTTGCCTCAGTGAATCATCCATGCTTAATGACATCTTGTGTATAGGTTTGCCTCAGTATTTTTTGACTGATCTGTTGTGTTAGTAACTACAGAAATTGATAAGCCTTAATTTTCAGTTGCCTGTCCTTATCCTTTCTCTCAATACTGACCCGCCTCTCTCTGGGTTACTTCATATGAATGGAGAATAGTCTGTGGCTCAAATTCACCTTTAATCCAGGATGGCTGAAGGTGCAACACGGAAACCTGTGGTCAGGTCATTCTTAGTTCTGTTAGGAGGAGTAAATTATGTTTTCTTGCTGTTAGAGAGAAATGAATTTCTTAGGTACCTTAGGGGCTTGATGATTTATTGGCTTGGGCTGTAAACTGTGTCTTGTCCCCAGGCACTTTCCTCACCCTCCGTGGCTTTGCATGTTGCTGTGAGATGTCTTAATCGCTGTGGGATGTCTTAATTGCTGCTATTCTTGAAGTATATGTTACGATGCATGGAGCCTTTTCCCAACTCCTTGCATCTGTTAGATGTTATCCTAATATGTTGTGTGCATCTTTTTTTGTTGTTGTTTTTTTGCAAATTATGAAATCCCTAAAAGCTTGATTCCATTTCCTAAAAACTTGCCATACCACTTGTCCCTCACTCATGTTTTAAAAACCAGCTCTGTTTTTGTATAAGAAACAAATGCGTTAAACTAAGCACAGGGTGTATTTCATTTTACTTCCTTAGCAATGTCCCTTCCAGACATGTTCTTTGGAATAGGAAGAATTATTATTGCCACAAAACTGTCTCCTGCCAACGTAAGCTAAATGAGTTATTAATATGAAAACAAATAGTATAGCATCCTTAGGCCAATAGGTAACCATTGTTTTGTTGTATTCTGTAAGTCATATAGCAGGAGATAACTGAACAGGACTGCCCTCCCCTTCTCTCATTTTTCTTTCTGTTTACCTCTGGATGTGCTATTCTTTTGTGACTCTGTGATAATACAGTAATAGCTTAGCCTTACACAGAAAGGCCATCCATGCTGGATCTCAGGGGATCTTAAATGAGCATTCTCACTACTTGGAATAGCTATTTTCCAAGTTAGGAAAAATAATGATTAATAAGGATATAGCTGTATTAGGGAACTAATATGAGATAACAAAAACAGGTCAAAATCTGGGAAATGTGACCAAGTGATAGAATGCCATTTAAAATTAATGTACAAGAGGAGCTGTGATGCCAGTAATATGACGTCCAGGTCACGGTAGCAGACAGATGCTCAGCCCAGCTTACCTCATTAAAGAAATAAGAAAGGACTGTGTGCACGATTTGTAAGCATGCATGCCATGAAAGAGGCAATGAAGGCCGCCAGGCACTTCTAGCGTTTTAATGGAGGGAAAATCAAGGCTGCCACAGAAGATGGGAAGTAGGAAGTGGATAGGAAATTAGCCTTCACCTTGTTTCATATTTGTTTTGGGTCCAGTCCAATTTGTTAGTTAGCACAAATTACTAATCTAAACTGATAATGCTACTGTATATTCTGCGTATAGTTAAAAAATTATGCTCATGTGTATGTATGTATCTAATCTTCTTATATAAGGTTCATCTGTGTTCATTGTAAGAGGATTAATAATTGTTAATTATTGAAACAGGTGTTGGATGCAGAGAAATCATCATCCTTTCTATTTGTGCATATGTTTGAAAATTTCCAAATCAAAGGCTAAGGGAAAAGACTGAAGGAAAACACTGGGATCCATCAGTCAGTCAAAAACATTGGCCGAATATATACTGGGATTCAAGACTGTAAGAAGATATCAGACAGTCATGAGATTGTTCCTGCTTTCATGGGGAAGACAACTATTAATATAAAAAAATGCAGGATAAATTAAAGATAAAAGCATACATTGCATGTAATAGAAAACTGAAAGCAATTAACTCTAAAATTAATAGCCTTTAATGGCCATCAGCCACAGATGATTTTACACAAGTTTTTACCAAATCATGAATTACTTGTATAATCTGTTTCAGAGCATAGAAAAGAGAGTCCTATCAAGCTCCTTTTATGAGGTTAGACATGTTAATATCCCAACTAGATAAGAAGGAAAACTTCTAAAGTTTCATCGTTATGAACATAGATTATTCCATTTTAATGAACAGATATAGAATTATTAAATGAAATATTTGAAAATTCAATTCATTGATTTATTGTGTCCTACCACATTATTATTGTATATACATTACATTGTACTGTATTAACTGATACAAGGAGAAAAAGCCTGTGATCATCTCAATAGATGTAGAAAAATACTTTGATTGCTTTTAATGTCTCATGACATTAAAAAAGCATTTGATGACATTAATGACTCACGATAAAAACTTTTAGCAAATTAGAAATAGGAGGAAACTTCATTGACTTTATAAATGAAATCCATGAAGCTCTTACAGCAAACATAATTAATAGTGAATCATTCTAAACATTTTTATACAAATTAGCCACGAGTCAGGATTCCTTGCTATCACTGTTCATCATTATGTGGTAAATTCTAGGTTATGCAGTAAGCCAGAAAGAGAAATAGAAGGCATAAGCATTGGAAACATAGATAAAACTGCTTTATTTGTAGAGGATTTGATGGTTTACCTAGAAAAAAATAGAATATACAGATCAACTATAAGAACTTATAAGACAATTCAACAAAGTTGTTGGATTCAAAGACGATATAGAAAAATTAATGTTTTTATCCATAAGAACCAATTATCAAATATAATAACATTTTATTTGCAGTATCAACTAAGATATTTCAGTACCTAGGTATAAATCTTGCATCAGATATTTGAGATATTTACAGATAAAATTATTAAATATTATTAAAAGACATAGAGGAACATACGGAGATATTTACCATATTTGTAGATTCATAGGAAAACAATATCATGAAGATGACAATTCATCCAAAATTAATCTACAAATCCAGTGCAAGTCCAACCAAAATTTTCACTGGATATTCTGGAAAAATTGAGGGACTAATCTTAAAATTTATAGAAAGAACCCCAGCTATTAAGACTTATACTTGTGTAGCTGCAAAGATAGTTTAGTAATGGCACAAGGTTAATTGGGTAGAGAATGTTGAAACAGCTGTACTTCATATTTGAGAACTTATAAAATATAAGTGATATTACATAAGTGGGAGGTGATGGATTCTACATTAATTGTTCCGAGACAATCATCTCTATAGGAAAACAATGGATCTCTACCTCACACTAAATCCATCAAATGGATGGATTAATAATTCATTTGTGAAAAAGAAATCTTTAAAACTTTCAGAAGAAAATATAGGAGATTATCATTTTTACTTCGATAGAATATAATATCATAAACATGAGAATTCTTAAACAAGAAAAATCCATAAGGGAAAAAAGTGCTAAAGTTGGCTACATTATGTTAAAACAGCTGCCTAATAAAGGTCTCCATAGTCAAAGTTATGAGACATTTCTACATGCTGGGTGGAGATATTTGCTATGTTGTCAGACATTTTCCTACTGGATTCTTTTTTTCATCCTGAGACTTTCTTTTACATGATCACTACCCATCTTGTGTCACTCTTTTGACACTGTTCTCTTTTCTGAAAATGCATATAGGTGGTGAGCACACGTGTGTGCTTTTACTATTCTTTAAACATGTCATGCTCGTATACTTTTATGTGTATGATTTATTGTGTAAGAAGAAGGCACATGACTGGCTGATAAACAAAGACCAGCTTTATCAATAAACAAGAAAATGCAAATTAAAACAACCAAATATTATTTGAAACTCAGCAGATTAGCAAAATTTAATAATCCTCACAATACCAAAGGCCTAGAGGAACCGTCCGTCTTACAGCCTTCTCTTGGGAGTGTATATAGTTACTGCCACTTTGGAGGGTAATTTGGTAGTTTCCAATGAAAACAAAAATTGTATGCTATGTGATTTGGCATTTTTTTCTTTAAGTGTAAAAAAGCCTCAAATACCCATCAAGAGGAGCAAGGATAAATAAAATGGGCTCTGTTTTTATGTTGAATGCTTTATAGCAATTAACATAAACGATCTAGAGGTACCTGTGTCAACATGGATGGGTTTTAATGCAATCTTGAGGGAAACAAGTACACCGCGAGTGGTACTAAACTATCGTATCTTTTTAAATGGATATTCAAAATGCACCCAACAACAAAAACATGCCCAACAATGTGTGTTCTTATGGACTTGCTTATATTCTTTCTCTATCTGTCTTTGTCTATTTCTCTTTTTACACACACAAACACAATTTTTCTTTAATCCAGTTAGATAAACATAAAAGTAGATGTGAAAAAATATATGGAAATAATAAACACAAAAATCAAGGTAGTGATTATTTATGATGTGGAAGGAGGGTGAATGAGATCAGGCATCGTATCATTCTCTGCAAACAATGCAATATTTTGTAATTTTTAGGAGCATAGAAGGATTTTGAGACTTACATGTTTGAAAACTACTGTTCTATAGCTTCAAAACGAAATTTTTACAAAACATTTGAGACATTTAGTTTGCAAAGAATGGTGGATTTCAAGTATTTGACAGACTCACCAGAGGAAGCTCATACAAATCCTGTGTCTATTTAATCTGATTAAAAATATCAGTTGAAACATGCATGTGTGGACCAGTGCTCAGAGAAGTTCTATTTTCCCACTCTCCCTGGCGGCGCCTTGTCCTGTTTTATGGGATGCACACTCGTGTGTGGGCCCTGAGGATGCACAGAGGAGTTGTGTGAGAGACAGGCATTCTGCAGGTTGTTCTCCAGTCTTGGCTGTGGAGTCTTTGCCTCCTTATTTTGTCTTCATTCCCCTTTGATAACATCCTCTGGGTCCGTTTCTTCCAGGATTTTTCTGTCCTGTACACACATGCAGGCAATACTTCCTCCTGAATTTAAGATGATTCATAATGAGCCTTCTTTTCTTCCAGATTCTGTCTCCATTATTATTTTTTTTTAATTCTAAATGCCTTTTGTTTTCTTAAATTTTATATAAGAATGTGTGTATCTGTTTCTTGTCCTTGCTAGTAGTTCTCAAACTTGAGGGTATTAACCGGTCTTGGTCCATGACCAACTTTTTGTTGATTTTACAGGAAAATCAAAAATATAAGAGCAATATACCAATTTTTATAAAGGCATATTTATTTATTTTAAAGAGCTCTCCTCTGTTCTAGGATGATTTCCTTGCCACTTTCTTGAGTGTTAAAATGCAATTTCTCTTATGAAGTGATGGTGATAGTATTTTAAGCATATGCCTGTACTTGGCAAAAGAAAGCATTGCCTACCTTATCTTAGTCCCTATAATTTTTTGAAATTTTTACCAATCTATGAAATATATAGCCTTACACCTTAACAAATGAAGGCATAATTGTGGAGAAGTTATAAATATTATATAATTAATATATAATTTACAAATATTCACACAGAAACAAAGGGAACTCTTTTTAGAAAAGAGGATGAGTGAAGGTGTACAGAGAAGTAAGCTTTTTATATAATTTTGACCACAACCCATTACTGGAATGGCCCTTCATCAAGAGGTGTGTGTTCAGTTCATATACCACCCACCCCTTTAAACATAATCATGCTCATTCGCCATTTCCTCATGGAGGGATTTTAGGAGCGTAGAAGGATTTTGAGACTTACATGTTGGAGAACCACTGTTCTCAAACCACTGTCCTCAACCACTGTGGGTGAGGGGCTCCTTCCATGGAGGGTGCTCCTGCACTCACGATTCCTTCCCCCTGGGTGAGGCGCTTCTTCTTGAATACCCCTTTGGCATCCTTTGTGGTTCATCCTTGTCAGAAAAAACCACTGTCATTTATCATTAGAAAGTCTCACTTTTGCTGCCTTTGATATTCTCTCCCACTTTCCAGATGGTTCACTGGAACCCTCCTGTTCTTGGGCTTCTCTTTCCAAGCTTCCCCGCTGTTACTCTTGTAGTGAGCCCATGGTAGTCTCTTTATTCCCGCTTTCTGCTCTGAATCACTTTTCTGTCTTTCAGTGAGTGACAGGGTTTTATTCTCCACTGTGTGGTTATTGGGTTTCCTTAATAGCCTCATGTGGAGGGGCTTTGTTGAAGGCATTTTTATTCGGCTTTGACAGATTATAGTCCCCATGTTTCCCTAATCTCTTCTTTAAAATATTTTAGGAAGCATTGTCCCTGTCAAAGACACACTGAAATTCAAACAGCTTTTCCTTTTTAAAATTATTTTTCTCTGTCCACATGTTTACATAGTTCTCTGTCTTGATAGTGAAGTGAGAGGCAACTGGTCACAGCGAGGAGTCCATGGATTTGGGAAATACCCCATTATTGGAGGACAAAGCATGATTTGGAGGACCGTTTGGAGAGAGACCCCTTTTTCTGTGGCACAGGGCTTTTGCAGATAATTAGTCGTTGGCTATGACAAGATTGAAACTAATAGGCTCTTAGTCTGAGACCCATCACTGCCTTGTAGCAGTCTTGCCCATGACCCTTACTGGGCTTTCAGCAACTCACTGCCTTGAAATGTTAGTTTGTGTGTGCCTGGTGTCTCCAGCTAGTTAGTCAGCTCCTTAAGGGTGCCACTCTATCTCTTTTTGTGCCTCATCTTTCTAACCCAGGATTCTGCACAGAAAAGCAATGTCTCCCTCTTTCTGGGCTGCCAACTTTCACTGCAAAAGATGACAGCTAGCACTGTTAACTGCATGGCAGCTCACCTATCTGCTTGTCTAGTTGGGTATTCTCAGCTATAAGAGCACATGTGTCTGTTAGGGTCCAATTCTGATACAGAAACCACACAGTAACTTGATCAAGGAAAGCATAATGTAAAGAATTACAAACTCCAACACAGAACTTGGGTAATCAGGGATTGGCTAGTAAGAGGTAATGAGAGAGTCCAGAAGTGTTATCTATAAGGAGGAGCTGCTACCCCTAGGACTAAGACGGGTGACCCAGAGAAGATCCCCTTCCTCCTTCCCGCAGCTGTGGCTCACTGAGTGTCTCAGAAGTGGTAGTGGTGCCATGCTGGTGAAATTGCTTGATATCCACGCTCTGGAATTTACCGAAATCGGCTTTCTTGGGTGTGGGGAAAGTTAATTTGGGAGACTTGTCTTGCGAGAAGCACTATGCTATGAAAATGATCAAATGGGGTACTGAGGCGAGCAGCTGGCCATTGGAGGGGCCGTGTTGCCACCTGCACTGCAGATCTGGGCAAAAGAAGTGCAGGGTGCCCAGTAAGAATACCTTCCTTTGCAGTGTCCCTCCAGCGACCTCTGCTGACAAAGTTTAGCATTTTGCCAGCTGGCAAAGGAAAAATATTTCAAGGACTCAACTCCGTTTTCACAGAGCAGGCAATGAAGGATTGATTGTTTTGTGTAGGTGATAAGTGACAGAGTCAGCTTGCTCCCTTTCCTGAATGTCTAGAAGCCTTTAGGGAGATAGGCTATCATTTATGCAATTACATGAGTTGCTAGGGAAAGTCATATTTATGGAGGCAAAAGATTTGTTTTTAATTCAAATTTAATATTTCTGAAAACAATTAGGTAATGGGAAAGCTCTCCAGTTATTCAATCTTAGTAGATGGAGTGCATAGAGAATAGAGGATGTTCTCAAGGGTAAAAGCTTGTGCTCCTGAGCCAATAATAGCATCCAAAGAAAAACAGATTAACATTCTTTACATCTCATTTCTCTAAGATCTCAGGAAAATTATTGCCATTTACATTCTACATTTGTTGTTGAAGGCTAAGAGGGCCTCATTAGGTTTACCAAATCCAAATAATTACAGTAACAGTGTTTTTTTCTACTAGCTGAAGTGATGTGTGAAAATAGCAAAAATATTTTCACAGAAAAATTATGCTCTTTAACAGTAAACTTCACACCTTGCTAGGAACTGCATTTCTCTGCCTGGTGTGTATCATCGAATGCTACTTGTAGGGCTGGAGTGGTCTAATTTCACATTTTGAGCTTGGTAGGTGCAGGTGGGCTGTAGGTGAAAGGGAGTTTTCTTTACCAGCCAGCCTCAAAAATGGCTAGCAGCCTGTGCCACTTACATCGTGTTGAATTATATGTCCAGATACCCGAGTCTATTCATAAATGTAAAAGACTACACTCTTGCTATTTGACCAAGAATGCACCCTGTACTAGGTACTTTCATTGTCCTCGCTCTGAGGCTTTGTCCTAAAATCTGCTGTGTCATCTCCCTGACTCATCCTGGGATAGGTCTCTGCAAAAGTGTAAACTTTTGTTAGTTTAAATGAATTTGAAAGGTAAGATAGTTTTCTTAAACTAGATACATCATCTAAATACAATGTTAGTTTTTAGCTGTATTTTTTAATTTTTATAGAAACTTTATATAATCTTATATAAGATCAATAGTAGTTCATTATAGCAATTATTTATTTATTTATTTATTTATTTATTTATTTATTTATTTATTTTGAGACAGAGTCTTGCTGTGTCGCCCAGGCTGGAGGGCAGTGGCGCAATCTTGGCTCACTGCAAGCTCCTCCTCCCGGGTTCACGCCATTCTCCTGCCTCAGCCTCCCAAGTAGCTGGTACTACAGGCGCCCACCACCACACCCGGCTAATTTTTTGTATTTTTAGTGGAGACGAGGTTTCACCATGTTAGCCAGGATGGTCTCGATCTCCTGACCTCGTGATCCTCCCACCTCGGCCTCCCTAAGTGCTGGGATTACAGGCATGAGCCACCGCGCCTGGCCTATAGCAATGATTTCTAATTTTTTTTTCTTTTCCTATTTGAGAGTCTGATGAGAAATTTGCATACTCCCCAGAAACACACACACACACACACACACACACACACAGAGAATTTTTTATATAGTTTAAAGGGTTTTATAGGCTCCTGGATTAGATTACGAAATTTGAAGTCAGGGTCAAGGAGATAGTTTTTGCTTTTAATAGGTAATTCCCAATCTAAGTCTGTAGTAAATTGGAAAAGCTGTTCTTGATTCTTTCAGCAATCCTCTCTCTTTCCACATCTGCCACTTTTCTGTAACACTTCTTTTGGGTCACATTGCCATGCTGGGGTTATGTTTGGTGGTAGATTTTGTAAGTAGCAACAGAAGTTAGGGTTAAGTTAGCTATAGGAAGGCAGAGAATGCTGCCTAACTTGGGTATGACCAGATGTCAGTTATTAGAATGATTTGAGATTGAGAACCAAGTCAGGAGTTCAGAGTTAGAGGCAGTGTAGGAACGGGAGGCTGAGTTGGATGTGTTGGGGGAAACCAAGGGAAAAGTTGAAAGTTTCTCTCCGAGGGCCGGGAACATTCCTAAGTTGTGGTTATTTCTGAACCAGGAAATACAAAGAGCTGGTTTCTGTTTAGAAAGCTGGTGAGGCGGAGGGATAGCCAAGGAGCAGACTCAGGGACAGGGGGCAGCATGGGTCCTGCGGGGAGCAGATCTTGCCATGCATCTGGTAAACACTGGCCCTCGGAATCTTGTTATGTGTTGGACTTTAGATAGTGTGTTTGTGTATTCTTTAAGGTTTATGAGTTATGCTTAAATCAAGCAGAGAAAGATTTACATTTGACAAATGACAAGGAACGCTTTCTCACCATGCAGATTCTGAGTGAGAGAATGAGTTTGAAGGGAACTTGGGTTAACCTTCTCCAGGGTGATACTTCTTAATACTTTTATGCTGTGGATTTCTGGATAAGGTAACAGGCCCTTCAGTTCAGTTACCCCAACTCTTTCGTCTCTTTAATGCAAAAGGAACTCAGTGATAGCAATGAGGTGTCATTTGGGAATTTGGTGGTACGACTATGTAGAATATGTATCCATCTCCTTTGGTAATAGTGGTACAAATGATTTTTATTTAAACTTTAGTGTCTCAGATATAATCTTAAAATCTAGTTGTTAGATGTTGATTCTGTCATGTCAATTTAAACACAGTAAAGTCATCCATAATGATGTAGCTAGAGTAACAGTGATTTATTATTAAAAGGCCCTAATAGTATGTGAAGTCTACAACCAACTCAGGCTCCCACTGAAGATCCACTGACAGTTTACTTCTTGGAATCGTGGAGATTCCACCTTTGGAAGAGTGCTGCAGGGAGTAGAAGCTTCTTGGTTACTGTCTGTTTATATTAGTCAGGGTTCTCCAGAGCAACAGAACCAATAGGACATAGCACAGATTTATAATAAAAAGATGGCTCAGGAGGACAAGCATTACAGTTCGTGTCAATCTGAAGGTTGGAGAAGCAGAAGAGCTGATGGAGTCCAAGTCTGAACACAGGAGAAGACTGATGTCCCAGCACAGGGATAGTCAATCAGAGAGAATTCTTTCTCCCTCAGCATTTTATTCTATTCAGGTGCTTGATGGATTGGCTGAGGCCCACCACACTGGGGAGGGCCATATGCTTTACTCGCTTTACGTATTCAAATATTAATCTAGTCCAGAAACACCCTCACAGACACATCCAGAAATAATGTTTAATGAAATATCTGGGCGCCCTGTGACCCCATCAAGTTGGCACATAAAATTAACCATCATACCATTCTTGGGGATCTTCATGGTGAAACACTGAGAGTCCTCAGCCAGTTCTAATTTATATGTTCTATCGATGCCACATTTTTATTAATAACTCCTAGTATACCACTTAGCCAATGACTAATAAATGGCCTCTATTTGTACATAAAAGTATAAGAATAAGGAATTATGCCTTTTTTGCCCTTTAGGACTGGAACTTTTGGCTGCTGGCCTTTGGAGCCCCTCCATGGGCCTGGACATTATATCTTGAAAATGTTTGTGTTTGTAGCCGTGCTTGTTTTTCTCCAGAATAACACCAGCTTTTGAGCTAGCGAAACGAGAGGCAAATCCTGGCTCTGCAACTCAGCCTCTGGTGACCTTAGATAAGTTCTTTAACATTACACTCTGAGCTTCAGTGTCCGTAACTAAAATGAGGACAACTCTTGAGTGATGGTGAACGAGCCTGCCACACTCCTGACATTAGGAGGTGTTCAGCTAATGGTCGCTGCCCTGCCCATCCCCTTCTGTGTATCTTACAAATAGTTGTCTCCTCCTTTTGTGTTAAGTGTAGCTCTGTCTGAGTATTGTTAATGTCAATTATGTATCTTGTAGGTTGTCCTTTTCAGTTCTGATCTCTTTTTTTTTTTTTTTTTTAAGCCATTGCTGTCTTTTCTGTTCCTTCCCATGGTTGACTGATTAATAATGTGTCTTCTGTCACCTTCCTGTAGAATAGGTGATGGAATTTAGATAGGGCCTTTGTCCTGTTATATTTTACCCACTGGCATCATGAATGAGCTGTTTAGCCACCTGGAGAAGAAAATGCAATCTCTTTCTCTCTGTTTTATCTGTCATCATGGCCCAGGAAGAAGATGTTGAGAGATCATAATTTTAAAGTTGACAGCAGAATGGGTGAAGTTTTCTCCTACTTTAAATGGTGGTTGTCATGAGAACCAGTTCACACCAGAATGGGGTGTTTTTTGTTGTTGTCATTGTGCTTTTTGCCTTCACACATGCAGATATTTAATCTCCATGTAATTTATGTGCAGCTTCTTTGCTTTGACGGATTGAAATTTCTGATTCTCTGTAGAGGCCAGAGCTTGGCAGGAATATTAATCTACTTGCTTTCCCCCTAGGAGAGCCCCTAAGAGAAGAAAAGTGCTGGAAAGTATAGTCATCGCGATATGTCAGGGTTAATAAAAGCAGGCAAAGCAAATGGCCAGATTTCCAAAATACCGAGCAGCATTTGGCAGTGTTTTTGGGGAGACCGAGTTCAGGCAGCTGCCCAATGCCACCCCACTGACAGCACTGTGGAGGGCAGCCTCACCTTGTGGCGGCCACATGGCTGTGTAGAATCCCATGGGATGGAACCTGCTGCCCTTAGGATTTCTGTTGTCCCTGGCCTCTGGAGAGCACATGTTTTGGTCACTAAGCAAGGAACTGAGTAGCCTCTGTGATATGTTCAACTTGAGTTTTCTGTCATGGAGGCTTAAGTAAGGGGAGATATGGACAGGCCATGTCGGCCAGCGAGGACCTGTTTGAGTTGGAAAATAAAGGTCTGACATTGGGGTTTCCCTGAGGAAGCTTAGACTGAAATAGGAGGAACCTGTCTGTTTGAAGCTTGAGCTTCTAATCTAGTATAGCACCCTGACAGCCAGTATTTTGTTCAGCTGCCTGGCAGAAGTTGTTTCTCAGCCACCAATGTATTTTTGTAGCATCTTTCACCACAGAATACTGACTGTTTCACATCTCTTCCCATTAATCCACTGGCACAAAGTCTCATTGCAAAGAGAGGAAATGAGACAAGCAGCAGGGAGAAAATAAAGTCTGCTTTTTGCAGTACAGGGCTTTAATGCATTTCTTCCCCTGTGCTAATCTCTGTAACTTGATTAATTGGCATGTGGTGCGTTACAGAAAATCCAGGGGATGGCAAAGCTGGTTCAATATCAATTAGTTAAAACAGGGATGGACTTCCCATAGAGACCTTAGGACAGAGTTGTATTTAACTGGGCCCTTCAAACACAAGTCCTCCCGAGTGATGAGCAGTAGAAGATCCTACTTAGGGCCCAGTTGGTTAAAGAAATTGAAAACTGTAGAAATTAGCAGCTGAAATCCACTTGGATGAGTTTGCTATCCTTTTAATATATCTGTCTATTCATCTTACTAAGGCATCCCAATCCTTCCTCCAAAGTGATTTGAATACTTAATATTTGCTGAAATGCTTTAGTTGGATTTGAATAATGTAATTGAATTTGCTTGCTGCATTTAGGGGAAATGAAGGCTTGGGAGTTTCTTTTCTTTTCTTTTGTTTTTTTTGAGATGGAGTCTCGCTCTGTCGCCAGGCTGGAGTGCAGTGGCATGATCTCAGCTCACTGCAACCTCCACCTCCCAGGTTCAAGCGATTCTCCTGCCTCAGCCTCCCAAGTAGCTGGGACTACAGGCATGCACCACTATGCCCAGCTAATTTTTTTTGTATTTGTAGTAGAGATGGGGTTTCACCATGTTGGCCAGGATGGTCTTGGTCTCTTGACCTCGTGATCTGCCCGCCTCAGCCTCCAAAAGTGCTGGGATTACAGGTGTGAGCCACCACGCCCAGCTGAGAGTTTCCATGGTAAGAAATGTGAGTGTGCTCATGTTTAGAAGTGATTCTTATTTCTCTGTCTGTGAACCAAGAATTAATAAGCAGTAGGCCTGCCAAATATGTGAGGCTGTATTCATCACAGTTACAGCCTGTGTCTGTCACTCTCCAGATGACTGGCTTATCCCTGGGGCTCAGGAGTCGCCTGCTTAACAACAGGTTTTGGTTGAGCCGAGTTGGATATAGATTGCCTTTGTGTTTGGATGCCACACATTCTTGGGAAGCTCATCCTAAACCAGATTGCTGTAAAATAAGATCTTGACTAAGTGTTGTTCCTATATATATAGAGAGAGAGATGAAGTATAAACTCTACTCCCCACAATCAGCATAGTGGAAGATACAGCTAAGGCAGGGAAGGGGGAGAGCTCTATTCCTGGGGGTAATAACAGAAGGTGTCCCAAAGAATCTCAGACAAAACATTATAGTTGTACAGGCAGAGAAGAAGGGGCACTGTGTTTCAGGTGGTGCGAGTAGCAGATTGAAGGAATGAAGATGTATGAAGGTGACGAGTCCCCGGAATGTGTATTGTGGAGTGTGGCACATTGGAAAGTGACAGGTGATGGAGTTAGAGAAGGAAGCATGAACTGCTTCATGAAGGGCCTGCTATGTAACTTTTATAATTTGAACTTCAGTTTAAAAATAATAAGGAGTCTTTACTAATTTTTAAGTGGCCAGAGTGAGGCAATCGTTCAGGTTGGCATTTTAGAAAAATAATTCTGCAACGCGGCCAGTGGAATGGAGCAGGGTCAGGCAAGACTGGTGATGGAAAGAGTAGTTAGGAGATTATTATAATCGTCTGAGGGAACCAGTGCAGGCTAAGCCAAGGAAATGGCTGGGATGATGGATAAGAAAGAATGTGAAAGAGGTGGAATTTATTGGATTTTATCCCTGTACATGGGGAAGTGAGGGAAAGGGAAAAGCAATTAAAACTAACTCCTGGGTTGCTTTTTTGGTGCCATTCACAGAGTTAGGGGTCTCAGGAAGAGAAATGTGTTTTGGGGTAGGGATAAGAGAGAGACTTGAGTCTGAGACATGTTTAGGTTTGGGATTTGCAAGTAGAAATGCCCCCTTGGCAGGTGCATCTGTGTATCTGGGCCTGGCACAGTCGCCTGGGGTGGAGGTGGAGATATGTGACCTATGGGCATATGATGATAGGTGGAGCTATCAGTTTAGCTGCATTCATCTAGGGGAAGGTACGCAGGGTAAAGACTGTAGAGGGCTGAAAGCAAGTCCCTTGGAGTACAAATATTTAGTGACAGTGGAAGGAAGGGAAGCGTGAAGAAGACCGAAAAAGAGCCATCAACCTAACTGTGTTTGTGAGAGGGGATAGTTGCAGCATGGTCTGGGGCTGGAGGGAGTGTTGTTGGTTTGCTGGTCCATTTGTTTAAAGGAAAGAAAGGAATATATTCATAGAGGAGAAAGAGCCTTTGGAGAGATTAGTGGTACAAGAGAGATGGCATGATTTCTAAGTGACATCTTTGAGGAGACAGAGTGATGGGATAGGGTATACCCAAGACGTGAGGAGATGGATTAGTAACACCTGCCGCCCGACCAGGGTAAGGCACACTTTTCCTGTTGTTAGTAAGGTAGGAATGAAAGATTGAAGCATGGCTGCAGAAAAGGCACAGATGTTTATGAATGGGAATACAGGGCTTAAACATTAGGGAGCTTCTTCTCTGTTCTCAGTAAGGAAGAGGACAAAGCCAGTTTTTCCCCCAATTGAAAGTAGTGTGGGTGGGATAGACATTTTAACAAGTGAGATACATGATTAGCATAGTCTGTGAAGTTAATTGGAGAGAACAGCTAATACTTTCTTCTCCAAAATTTGGTTCTTGACTCGGCATGTGCTTATAGAGGCAGTCTACATTGATCAAGTAATTAGGAAGAATAGCGTGAAGCATCTGCTGTGTTCAGGACGCTGTGCTGGGGGTCTCTTCCCCGGAGGTCATGATGTTCCCCTTCTAGAGCTCCTTCCGCATTCTTTTATGTTGGTTACAAATCATGGTTGCTTGTCTTCTCTCACGATAAGAGACTGAAGTGTTGTTCCTGGGGCTGTAATCTGTCTATAGCATGCTGAACTCATTCAGAGGAGTATATTGTCTCTATATTAAATTTTGCAATAAACGTTTAATTTCAGAATAGTTCTAGGTTTACAGAAAAATTGCAAAGACAGTACAGAAAGTTCCTGTATAATCCATATTCAGTTTCTCCTATTATTATCATCTTATATTAGCATGGTACATTTGTCACAATTGGTGAACCAATTTTTTTTTTACGTTATTACCTGTATTCATTTTTGTTCTTTTGTTTCTAAACTCTCTTGATATGACCTTTTCAGTTATCTTTGGCAGTGGGAGAAGCACTTGTCTACTAATGCTTCCGAAACCTGAGATGAACCAATAATTTGAAGCATCCCCTTTCTTGTGTCTTTGGGATTATCTTATCCTAAACCCTACGTCTTCTTATTTCAAAAATCATACACTTGAAGGGGGGAAAGTGGTTGCAGAGAAAAAGTAAATATCAGCTGGGATTTTATCAAGTTCATATGACCCTACTGTCAGTTATATGTGTGTTTAATTTAAAAAGTATTATTATTTATTAAATGCAATTTGACACAAATCTTTTTAAAAATGGGGTTCATGGGGGATTAATAATGAAGAATGTTTTTTGGTGACAAGATCGTATACCATCACCAGTAATAAAATAGTTCTCTATGTCTTTGCCTCTAGGTGGCACTGATTTTATATTTGGCCTTGATTTTTAAGCTGTTGAATTTGGAATAAAAAAGCCTGTTCTTTTCTGGCTAACACTGTGTCTGTGCTCACTTGTGCACTCTGTTTTTACTTCACTCTCAGCAAAACACAGAATTAGGAACCTGTTTTAGTCCTGTAAGACTCCAGCCATTACAAAATCATTCATGAGTGATCTGGGATTTGCTGATGAATTTGTAAGGACGAGAGCGTTTGTATCATGTGACCTGTAATGGAATCATTCTGAGAAATATTTACTGGATCTGTATTTTCTCCAAGTTCCTTTTTCTATTGTCGGTGGGCACTTGTCCCAAGCTATTCCTCCAGGTGGAACTTTGCTCTCTGGTATCCGCCTCTCAGAGCCAGGATATTTCAAAATCCTTTTAAAAAATCCCCTTTGTCATACTGGTCATACGGAATTATTTAGCAGGTATCTTGTATTCCATGGGCCCCTTTGGGTTTTCAGTTCTCCATCATATCTGTTTATTGTTGCCCTCCCCTCACATCCACAAATGTCAAAGATTCTCTTTACTTTTTACTCAGAGAGTGACGTTTTTCCTTCCTAATTAAGCTGCTAAACTTTTCTGTCAGATCCTTTCGAATAGAATCATACAGCTAAATTAAACAGTTAAAAAATATCAGCTTGCAGAAATATTTTATGACTTTGGACATAGCGTCATTCTTGGACAATGCAAAAATGCCCTGTAGTTTGAAAATGTTACATCAGTTGACCACTATGTTATTCCAGTACTATTGTTGAGTTCTCCAAGCTGCTACTGTGCCTCCTCCCCTCCCTCCCTGTTTTCCCTCTCGTGTCCTCTCTCTCTCCTCTTTATTAAAATGCTGGTTGGCACAGCCTGGACTCTTAGTTATGACCTCCTTTCTTTCATGTACTCAATCTGTCTACTTAAACGATTTTGTTTGGCTGCATTACCCAGCAAGATTTTTCTATTAGCATTCTCTTGGATCATCTCTTCACTGCTCATGTCACTTGTACTTGCGTTTCGTATTGTGCAGAGGAAGAATGTCCTGTGGTGTATCCCATCAGACTTTACCTTTTTGGTCTATTACCTCAGGCAAAGATTGACTTATGAAGCTAGAATTAGTGAAATTGGTGATATGGTAATGGCTAACTGACTTACCACCTGCTTGAAAATTTCGAATGCAGTTGAAGTGACTTTATTATATTTGTCTTAATGTTACAATGCAAAAATGCCTGTAGTTTGAAAACGTTACATCTGTTTCTGATTCTCATCTCTGAAACAAAGCTTTCTGAATTCTGCTCCTAGTACAATTTTGTTTTGTTTTGTTTTTCGTTGTTGTTGTTATTGTTTGTTTTTGTTTGTTTGTTTGTTTGTTTCTTGAGACAGGGTGTCTCTCTGTCACCCAAGCTGGAATGCAGTAGCACGACCTCGGCTTGCTGCAACCTCTGCCTCCTGGGTTCAAGCAATTCTCTTGCCTCAGCCCTCCAAGTAGCTAGGATTACAGGCACGTGCCACCACGCCAGGCTAATTTTGTATTTTTAGTAGAGATGGGGTTTCACCATGTTGGCCAGGCTGGTCTTGAACTCCCAGCCTCCAGTGATCCACCCGTGTTGGCCTCCCAAAGTGCTGGGATTACAGGCGTGAGCCACCGCACCTGGCCTCCACTACAGTTTTTTTTGTTCCAGTACTTACCTTGCTTGTTTAGGTTATTCAGAAAGTGAGTACTATTGCTTTCTTTCCCTGTGAGGTTAGGCCAGTTTCCAAGCCCATGCTTGGCCCCAGACACCTCAGGCAGAAACAGTAGGTATAATTGTTTCATCAGTGTTGGGATTAAGTTAGAAAGCAATGAGTGTATATTCTTTTGCATCCCACATGCTAAAAATATCCTTACTCAGTACCCTTGAGGGATCCTGCCTTTTATGAGTCCCCAGGTAACCCCCAGGGACTACTCAAGTCCTACTGTTACTTCAAGGATTATTTTGATTATTTTCTATAACACATCATCTTTCATAATTTTATAAACTGATTAACCGTATCACAAACCAGTGTCTTTTCTGTGTGAAGCCTTTCTTGTGAACACCTCCTGGGTTTGAGTGATATTTCCTTCCCTTACCATGTATACGAGGAACATTTATTTGGTCAGTTCTCAAACATATTATGCCTATGTTTCTTCCGCTGTTTTTCTTTGGTTCTCTTCCATTCCCTTAGTTTAAGAGGAAAGGGGCTGAGATAACCAGTGTCAAGCCCTGGTGTCCTAATAGCTGCCCCAGGTATGGCCTCTTTCCTGTACTCCATGTTGCTTTTGGGAGTTCACATGGCCTCTAACCACACAATGCCTTCTTGTGAATAATGTGGAACATGATCATAGCTTACATTTTTTTCAAAGCAGTCCTCCTAGAATAACCCAAGAAACTGTTCCCATTGATGCAATTGCATATATGCTAAGTGCATTTTAAAGGTAGACCTGAATTTATCGCTTTTTGAGAAACGTATTAGTCCTTGTTCAATAAGAATGATTTAACTAGGGTAAACCATCATTATTTTATTCAGGGTGCCTAAAGCAGTAGAAGTGTGTGGAGCCACTGCAGCTCAGCTCTGTTCATGAGTGTTTTACGTCCAGTTCTAAATCCTATTCATCTGACCCTATTGACGCTTTTAATACTGAAGCTGAAGAGAGTGATAATACATATCCCATCATGGAAATAACCACGGAGCCTGGAAGATGGGGTCATGACTTGGAGATTTTGGGTTGAATTCAGGCTCCACCATTTACTATGTCATGGTACATGTTATTTAACCTCGCTAAGCCTCAGGGTTCTTAGTTGAGAAATGGGGAAATAATAAGGATTGTGAAGATTAAAGAAAACCATATAGTATGTAAGATAAGCACGCAGCAAGGTAGCAAATGTACTAAATGGTGTGTAACTGTTAACCGTTAGTACTGCAAGTGGCAGTGGAGTGTGTTACAGGATCATGTTATCAGTCACAGGAACTCAGAGTCAGGATAGATAAGTGTTTGGAATTAATTTGTAAGGCAGGTTGTATAGATGAAACTGGTGGTCAATAGTAATTTTTTTAATGGCTGGTATAAAAATGACTACTTTGGGAGCCACAGACCAGTCCTCAATATCTCCTTGAAAATCTGCTATCATCCAAGCCTCATTTTCACTTTGCCACTTCTAGGATTTTGCATAGAAGCAAATTCTTCTTCTGCTCGCTTTCTTTTTTATATGCTCTTTAAATGTGTGTTTAAAATCTAGACCTTTTGAGGAAATCTTGTTGGCTTTCTAAATTTTAAATTTAATTGGCTTTTGCAATCTACTTTTATTCTTAAATCTGATTAGAAGTAATTCCTTGCTCAGGAATTCCTCAGTAGTTCTGAACTACTTTCTGTGGCTTTTGTAAGCAGTTGTAGTTGGGGTCGAATTTGTGTTCTGGGTCATTTGGATTTGCACAAGGACAGTTAGGAAAATGTCAGAGAAATAGAAGCAGTCCTAGTGGAAAAATAAATTATACAGACTGTTGTGTGCGATTAATGGAAATTAATTTAATTTCAATACTGTGGTATCTCCCAAACATAAAGCTGAGTGAGAGGCAGACACTTAGAGGACCCTGGAATCAAGGGTGAGATTGGTCCTGGCTTGATGTCTAATTGGCTGAATGATCTTACCCTCTCTGGATCTTTACCTTTCTGAGTTTCCTCTCCTTATATGGCATTGGTTAATGGACTACAGTCTCTTCCAGCTCCAGTGTTCTATTTCCATGAGAAATAATCCCTGCCTTTGATTAGTCTTGTTCTTCTGTGTTGTGTTGTGCACATGGCCTTATTCACTGCTGCTTTTCCTTATTTCAGAGTTTTGAAAACTTTAGTGTGTGTTACAGTTACATTTTGGTCATACCCATATAGTGCATGTATGATTAGATCTTAATAATTTTATAAAAATAGCCTTAAAGTGACTGACCTCTTTTGCTTAGCACTATTCTAAGCTATAGTACCTGTGAAATAATAGGTTTGATGGGAGAGTTATTTATTTTTCTAGTACACATTGAAAGTATTATGTAGTAATTAAAATGAAGTACTTAGCCCACCTGCTGTCTCAGCTACTTAGGAGGCTTAAGTGAGAGGATTGCTTGAGCCTAGGATGACCAGAATGCCCACACTGGATTGAAGCTTAAGCTTTAAGACCAGCTTGAGTGACACAGCAAAACCCTCTCTCTAAAATATATATATGTATATTTATATATGTGTATATATATACACACACACACATAAAATATATTGATTTCAAATATCTTAAAATATTTTTAAAATTTATTAAAATATATGTAAAATAAGTTTTCACAGTGGAATGTGTGCTGCATTTTGGGAATTATCAGTGGGTTTTGGATTTATTGCTTCAACCATTCCCATCTGCCCCTAATATTTTTCATATGTACCTACATGGATATACTAGTATTTCTGATTGATCTATTGAAACTAGCTTGGCCGCAATCAATAATTGAATCCTGTAGTGCACAGGTGGACTCCCAGGATTATTATATGCTAACCATGGAATCCTGGAAAAGATACTCCTAAAGATTTGGATTCCATGTGTGTAAAGGAGTGGTGGTTGTGGTGTCAGTGGCAGCAGTGGAGGGTCTGGGAGTGATGATGGAGTGGCTCATGTAGAAGGTGACAAGTGCTTTGGCCAGGCATGGTGGCTCACACCTGTAATCCCAGCTCTTTGGGAGGCCAAGGTGGGTGGATCATGAGGTCAAGAGATCAAGACCATCCTGGCCAACAGGGTGAAACCCCATCTCTACTAAAAATACAAAAAAAAATTAGCTGGGTGTGGTGGTGCATGCCTGTAGTCCCAGCTACTTGGGAGGCTGAGGCAGGAGAATCGCTTGAACCCGGAGGCGGAGGTTGCAGTGAGCTGAGATCTCGCCATTGCACTCCAGCCTGGCAACAGAGCGAGACACCACCTAAAAAAAAAGGCAAGAAGATGACAAGTACTTTTAAGATAATAATACAGTTTAGCAGTGTGAGGTATATAGTATTATCACGCAAACATGTGTTGTTTGGAGAAAGGCACCCTTTTCCTCTTTGACTGTGGGTCTCAGAGCTTTCCTCCTTGCGGGAGGACAGAGAACTGCTGAGATGCTCATTGGTCATCTCCTCTGTGATGTTTATTTAGTGTGTGGATGGAAGGGGCAGAATGAATGAGACATCGCAAGCATCCTGTTAGGCATTTAGACTTAAAACGTATTGACTTTAGTTTTTATTGCCAGGAATGGTCATGGCCACATTGGACTGAAGCTTAAGGCTCTGACTTCCTAAATGATCAAGTATTTCTCCTTGGCTTGAGTAGAAATTTGAGAGAAGAATTTATTTTTCTCTGGTAACTACATAATGACATTAGTGTCAAAGAGGGGACTATTTAAGCTTCAGAATGAGGGGGAGCATAAAGCTGAAATATATGTATGTGTGTATATATACATAAAGCTGAAATATATGTATGTGTGTATATATACATATACGCACACAGTCCTGCACTGCAAAACATTTCAATTTTAGTATATATGCTGCTGAGGCGAGCACGACCGCAAAACATTTCAGTTAATGGCAGACCACATATATGACAATGGTCCCACAAGATTATAATGGAGCCGAAAAATTCCTATCACCTAGTGATTTGTGTTATAGTTGTCTACAGTATTCAGTATGGTAACATGCTGTTATAGATTTGTAGACTAGGCACAATAGGCTGTACTTCATAGCCTAGGTGTGCGTAGTGGGTTATACCATCTGGGTTTGTGTGACTACACTCCATGGTGTTCGCATAATGACAAAATTGCCTAATGAAGCATTTTTCAGATTGCATCCTCTTCCTTAAGTGACACATGCTTGTGTGTGTACACATATGTACATATAAAAATTACAGTAAAACTATGAAGGTTTTATTACTCAGGTTTTATAATCTAAGTACCTAATTAGAAAATGTCAAACCGGGTAAATCTCATGGAAACTCTGCTGTTTTTCTTGTACCTTCTATAAGTGACATGGAGTAGGGGCTGTTTGTTTTCTCTTCCAAGTGTCACTTTGAAACATCTGTGTTGTTAGTAAACGACAGTGTTTTTTTTTAAAAAAAATTTGGTGTCCTTAAATAACTGCAATATAAAAAGAATTTTTTTCTTGATGCTCATTAACTTTTGACATCACACTCATTTGCCATTTGAAGTGGTACAGAAACCATATTCCATTGTCTAAAAAAGGATGATCTATGTCTTTTGAAAGAGAGTAGGACTGTCACCTTGTGGGCCTCTCTCTTTTTTTTGCTGTTTCTTAGTTTAGCCAGGCTTATTCTGCAAGGCCCTGCTCTAGTTCCCTTTTCTAGTTGAATGACCATCAACACTGTGCTGATTGGTTTTGAGACAGAGTCTTGCTCTGTCACCCAGGCTGGAGTGCAGTGGTGTGATCTTGGCTTGCTTCAACCTCTGCCTCATAGGTTCAAGCGATTCTGCTGCCTTAGCCTTCTGAGTAGCTGGGATTACAGGCATGCACCACCACACTGGGCTAATTTTTGTATTTTTAATAGAGACAGAGTCTCACCATGTTGGCCAGGCTGGTCTTGAGCTCCTGACCTCAAGGAATCCACCTGCCTCGGCCTCTGAAAGTGCTGGGACTACAGGTGTCAGCCACTGTGCCTGGCCACTGATCGGTTTTTAATGTATAATTGCAAGTAAATACTTCCTTTTATTACCAAACTAGATCAGGTAACAGAATTTTCACTTTTCCTGGATTATGAAAGATATTCTTTGGAACCTGGGGTCTTTCTGGCCCTGATCAGTTATTTGTATTTTTGTTTAGTAGGGATGACACTCTCTACCTGGAGCCACATTTTGACCAAGAACACCTCATTTTTCTCTGTACCATTACTAGTGAAATGTTCCCCTCCATTTCATCTTATTAGTTCTCCTCTCCTTATTCCCCACTAATTAATGTGTTCTGGGAGTAGTTTCCATCTCAGGAAAAATCAGCTTTATCTTCATTTGTAGGAAGATCAAAACACTGTGTGCTTATGATAATTTGGTGGTTGGCCACGGTATTTCTAGCATTAGGAGAGACTGACGTTTGAATCCTTTCCTATTCCTCTTTTTATCCTTGTAGTAACATTTGTTGTTTTCTCTGCAACTTCAAATGTAATCTTGCTTATTGAAGAAATGTATAAAATATATAAAAGCACCGAGAAGAAACAAAATTATGGGCAACCTGACCACCTAGTGGTGATAAATGTTTTTAATGTTATGGTTTTGTTTTAAATCTTGAATTTTAATGTTAATATCATAGCCCACTGACATTCTGGTATTCTATTAGAATAACTCTATTTCATATATAACTGTTCTTTAAAGAAAATTGTTACTGCTTGCTAATTTAATCTTTTGTATTTACTAAATTTATTGTTCTTAAAGAAGAATAATGTTCATGAAACCTGGAATTCATATAAACTGTTTCCCAAGAGCTCCATGTTGCATGTATATTATGTTTAAAAGGTACTGAGAGATTTTTAAAAACAGATTCTAGTAATTAGGCTATTTTTATCTTTCAGTTAATTTCCTCAGGGGAAATAAATTCCAGTCATGCTAAAGTTGCTCAAATATTGTTAGAGTTGTGTTTAATTTCACCATTATATATTGTCATTGGTACTCAGCCTTCATCACTTCAGAGATTTGTGCGTAATCATTTGTAAAAAATCATTTGGCTACAAGGCTGGAATTTGGGGTTGTCAAGCGGAGTAATAATACTGTTTTGATTAAGAACAAGGTATAAAAGTATAAGGATTTTTTACCCTCTGGGAGATTTATAATTTGATTCTGAAAGCAGTTTATGAAATCAAGTTCTGGAAACTTCCACTTCTTTCACAGACTAGATATGCTGGCTAAACAAACCCCAACAAGACTCCACATAAAATAATTTTGTTACAATTTTTAGGCTCACCGAAAAGTGAGAGAATTTCCCAAGGGAGAGGGGAGAAAATGGAAGGAACTGAGCGCCAGGAGCAGTGAGCTGACATGAAGTGTGTGGAGGTGCTACAGCTGCTGTCAGCAGCAGGGCAGCTGAGCGGTCAGGCCTCGTGGTAGCGGCAAGACGGGGAAGTCGAACCTGGGCCCCTCACCTTTGCCTCTTCAATAGCGCTAAATTGGTTCCAGGGCTGTTGGTGCCCTGGCTACACACAGTCTTTGAAGGCAAGTGTCCCCTACCTACGCCCTCACGTTTTCCCCGATTGATTTCATCCAGCCTAAGATCACCACACACAAACTATCCTGTGTGAAAATCAGCAGAAATCACACCCAATTGCTTCAGTTATTTGAATTCCTTGACGCAAAGTATAAAATAACTGTATGAAATCTTTAAAGAAGTAGAAAATACAATCTCAAATATGTATAAGTAATAAAAATAGTTTTTAACAGAAGATCATACATGAGTTATTAATCAATGAGAAGACATGGGGGAAATGTACATGCATATTACTCATGAAGGAAGACAAGCTGAAAGGGCCCCATACTCTATGTTTCCCTCTATATGATGTTCTGGAAAACACAAAGCTAGGGACACAGTGAAAAGAGCAGTGATTATCAGGGCCCAGTGGGGAGAGAGTGATGAATTGGCTGAGCGTAGAAGATTTTTAGGGCACTGAAAACACTGTATGATACTAATGGTGGATGTTATGTTCGACATTTGCTTAAACCCATAGAATGTACAACTCCAAGAGTGAGCCCTAAGGTAAACTAAGGACTTTGGGTGATTATAATGTGTCAGTGTAAGTCCATCTAGTCTAACAAGTGTACCTCTCTGGTGGAGGATGTTGATAGTGGAGGAGGCTGTGCATGTGTGGAGGGGGAATTAATACGGGATATCTCTGTATCTTCCTCTCAATTTTCCTGTGAACCTAAAACTGCTCTTAAAAAAGTCTTTATTTAAAAAAAGAGACTATACTGATTTGAGAAAGAATTAAATAGAACATGGAAAACTGAAAAATGTGTTTGCTTAAGTTTAAAAACATGTCCTTTTTCTGGACTAGAATTCAACCTAGGATTACATGTTATATTTTTCACATCTCCATCTCCTTTATTAAATTGGGATGGTTACTCAGTCTTTCTTTGTTTATTATGACTCTGATATGTTTGAAGAGTACTGGCCATATATTGTTACTCAGTCTTTCTTTGTTTATTATGACTTTGATATGTTTGAAGAGTACTGGCCATATATTGTTACTCAGTCTTTCTTTGTTTATGTGACTTTGATATGTTTGAAGAGTACTGGCCATATATTGTTACTCAGTCTTTCTTTGTTTATCGTGACTTTGATATGTTTGAAGAGTACTGGCCATATATTGTTACTCAGTCTTTCTTTGTTTATTATGACTTTGATATGTTTGAAGAGTACTGGCCATATATTGTTACTCAGTCTTTCTTTGTTTATTATGACTTTGATATGTTTGAAGAGTACTGGCCATATATTGTTACTCAGTCTTTCTTTGTTTATCGTGACTTTGATATGTTTGAAGAGTACTGGCCATATATTGTTACTCAGTCTTTCTTTGTTTATCGTGACTTTGATATGTTTGAAGAGTACTGGCCATATATTGTTACTCAGTCTTTCTTTGTTTATCGTGACTTTGATATGTTTGAAGAGTACTGGCCATATATTGTTACTCAGTCTTTCTTTGTTTTTGACTTTGATATGTTTGAAGAGTACTGGCCATATATTGTTACTCAGTCTTTCTTTGTTTATCGTGACTTTGATATGTTTGAAAGGTACTGGCCATATATTTTGTGTAATGTTTCTCAACTTGACATAATTTGGTATTTTCTCATAGTGAAATTCATATTCTACATTTTTGACGAAAATGCCCTGGAGATTTTGTTGTGCCCTTAGTGCGTTATATCATGAAGAACGTGGTGTTGATATGTTAACTTTGATCACTTGGTAAATGTGGCATCTATTAGGATTCTCCGCCATTATTATTTTCCCCTTTGTAGTTAATAGTGTTTGCAGGAAGATACTTTGAGACTGTATAAATAGTTCTCATAATATTTTGCCCTATTAACTTTGGATTCCATTGATAATTTTTGCCTGAAATTATTGTGGTGTTTGTCAAATGGTTATTTTCTTTCTAATTTATTCTAAAGGTATTAATTAGAATTTTACTGTAGGGAAAGACCTTTATCTTCTCTCCTATACATTTATTTAATTATTCGCATCAGTATGGCTTCATGAATATTTGGTTATTGTATGGGTTATAACCTATTACTAAAATGATTTATTTTATTGCTGAAATTTACCCAGATTTGGTCTTTGGGAGCCCTCTCAAGTAGTCTCCTGTGTCCTCTGACATGTTATCATTTTTTGTGCCCATGAGATATCCCAGATTCATCTTTTACTTTCTCCACCCCAGCCCTGGAATCAGTCATTTCTTTAAGAAACTCTGCTCCTTTTTTATTAAAGAATGGTATTTAGAAGCCTAGACCTGAATGTACTTATTGCCCTAGGGATATCATTACTTGTAGGCCCCCTTCAGTGACAGAGCTAGGAAATATATATACCTACTTCTATTTCTGTATTGATGTATCTGCATATATGTTACAAAATATGAATTCCTATGGGTACCTCCAATCTAAGCCAACACCACATGGCTCATTCTAGCCCTCCCCATTGCCTTTGACAGTGACAGTGAGAAACCTGGTTCTTCTTACTCATGATATATTTACTTTCTTGTTCAGTCCTGGAATGAACATAAGGTAGTTTCATGATTGTTAACACATACCTCTGTGGAAAAAATTTGCTAACTAGTGTACAATATTTGCTATGGTTATTTTGTTTTTGACTTATAATATTTAGTTAAAATACTGTTTTTGAAAGTTATTTTGGTTAATTCTTTTCTTCTCCACTCTCTTTAAGTGGCTGTCATTTATTTAGAATAAACTTCTGTCCATCATTACTGTTTGTATTCCATTTGGATTCCTCTCACCTCTGGGTAGATTTTATATTATTTTATTATTATTATTATTATTATTATTATCATTATTGTCATCATCATCATCATCATTGAGATGGAGTCTCCTTTTGTTGCCCAGGCTGGAGTACAGTGGCGTGATGTAGGTGCACTGCAACTCCTGCCTCCTGGGTTCAAGTGATTCTCTTGTCTCAGCCTCCCAAGTAGCTGGGACCACAGGTGTGTGCCACCACGCCTGGCTAATTTTTGTATTTTTTGGTAGAGACGGGGTTTTGCCATGTTGGCCAGGCTGGTCTTGAACTCCAGACCTCAAGTGATCCTCCTGCCTCGGCCTCCCAAAGTGCTGGGATTGCAGGTGTCAGGATATTATTTTTAATGTTTTACGTAGATAAAATATTAACATCCTTCTAAAACTCAGAACTATACAAGGTTTACTTAGAGGTCGTGACCTCCACTCTGCCATTCGTTATACTCCATTCCCACTCAACCATTTTTTCCATCCTGTTTCTACCCATCTCTCTGTAGGTGATTTATTTCTGTTATTCCTAGCTTATCCTTCTTTCTTTTCACAAATGAGATGATTCATGTGTATTTTTTTATTTCTTACATGAAAGGTAGCAAGTAATATATGCTGTCTTGCACTTTGCCTTTTTTACTTACCAGTGTATCTTGAAAATCATTCCGTATCAGTTCAGAGAGATCTTCCTCGTTCTTTATTACACCTGCAGAAGTACTGTATTGTATAGGTAGACCATAGTTTATTTAACATCGTTCCAATGTAAGACTTTTTTAAAAAAAATATGGTGCAGTTAAAAACAATACTAAAATGAAAATTTTATGCATATGTGTTAATGTTGGAAGTATGTTTTCAGAGTAAGTAGTTAGAAATGGAAGGACTGGGTCAAGAGATCAACAGATACGTAGTTTTGTTGGATATTGTCAAATTAATCTCCTAAAGGGTTCTACCAGTTTCCATTTTCACCAGCAAAGTATGACTGTACTTGTTTTCCAAAGCTTCAACGTATTCAAAAGAATATGTTGTCTGGCTTTTAAATTTTTGCCATTGTGATGGAAGTATTATGTCAGTGTTATTTTAATTTGCTTAATTTGCTCTTTAAGTTTGAATTCCTTTTCATATGTTCAGGAGTCATTTTCATATCTTTTTTTTGGTGAATTGTCTGTTCATTTTCTATGGAGTTTTTGGCCCTTTGTCAACTTTTAAGTTTCTTTACATTAGTGGTATTACCTCTTTGTGGTCTATGTTTCCTGACTTTTGTTCCCCTTCTTTTTTTGTCAGTTTTCAGGTGGAAAGACGTGTGTGTGTGTGTGTGTGTGTGTGTGTGTGTGTGTGTGTGTGTTTGTATGTTGCTAATGATTTTTAGTTTTATTGTGTTTTAATCAGAGAGTATAGTTTATTATTTCTTCTTTATGGAATATACTTATTTCTTTGTGACTTACTATGTGATCAATTTTTGTTAATATTCTCTGGGACCTTGAAAATAAAATGTATTTTTCATTATGAAGGGAGTAAGTTTAATGTGTGTGTATGTATGTGTGTGTAAAATATACATATACATATTTATGTATACACACATGATTTCATTTCCTAATTATGTTTTTAGGTCTTTTATCTTGTTAATTTTGCACATTTGATCTTATACTAAGAATGGTGTATTAAAGTTTCCTATTATCATTAATATTAATGTGTTTCTATGTGTGTCTTTTGCATCCCCTATGGTTCTTTCTACACAAAGGTAATAATTGTCTTACTGATATATAGATATTCATAAGTATTATACCTTCATTGTGATTTGAAGCTTTTAGCATTAATACAAGATCTTCTTTGTCTTGCTTGGTGTTTTTTTGCTTGAATTCTACTTTTTCTGATTTTAAGAATGCTATGCTTGCTTTTTTATTGTATCCATTTGCCTGTTATATTCTGTCCATCCGTTTGTTTTTAACATTGCTTTAGGTGTATCTTTTGTATAGTTGAGTCATGCTTTGTGGCCAGATTTATTTTTTTTAAGAGGTGCATTAAGCCTGTTCATATTTATTGATATGACTTTCACATTTATTGAGTTATTGATATATTTGATCTCAACTCTATCATAATGTGGTGTTATATATGTCATAACATGTTATATTTTATTTCTCTACAATATATGTTTTATTATGCTTTTGAATTGAAATTTTTGTTGCTCTTTACAAAGGTTATATTTTTGTTTTAATGGTTGCTTTTATACTTAAAACTTTTAAATTCCCTTATCCCTCAAAGTTAACTTTGTTTTTAGTAAAAGTATTCTTTAACTATTGCCTATGCAATAATCAGTATATTCTACTTTCCTCTTTGCTTCTTTCTTCCATTGTTTAGTTACGTTATGTCTACTTTGTCAGAACGTATAACAATTGGGTATTAGTCTTTCAATGTAATCACCAGCTTTTAGTCTGAAATCTGTAATTTTTATGTATTAACATGTTCTCCATTTGTTTTGTGCTGAAATTTTCCTAGTTATTTATTACTTGAACAAGGCTCATGCTTTGGTAAATTCTTCAGAAAGAGCTCATTAATGTGACATTCCCTACGCTCTTGTGTGTTTCACGTTTTTTCTGTAGACTTCGTGCTTTAAGGACAGCATTGATGGATATAAACTTCTTGGCCCACATTTTTAAAAATTGAGTTGTTTGAAAATGTGGCTTCATTGTTGTCTTGTTTCTGTGTTGTTTTTGAAGAATCTGATGCCACTCTGATTACTTTACCCTTCTACATTAGTTGATCTTTTTGCCTAGAGGTCTTGACGATTTTCCCCATTATTATTTGTGAAATCTGTTTTATAAGAATGTGTCCTATATTTGATCCTTCCAGGTTCTTTTTCACAGGTACCCATTTTATCTGGTATTAGTTCTGCTCCATTGTTTTTTTCCCCTCTTTAACGGACTCCAATTATATAAATGTAATTCCTTCTTTGCCTGTGTTCCATTTCTACCACTTTCTCTCTGATTCTTCTTTCTTTATTTTACCATCCTCCTTCTGGTTGTTTTTCTCCTTTTCTTCAATGCCGCCTTATTAAATCTTGATTGATTCCATTGTCCCTTGCATGCTTTGGAATTTAGATTTTGTTTCTGAGAAGATTTTATTTCTTTTGTTTTTTTTTCTGAGTTAAATCAATTCTCTTTTCATTTTTTCTCTATTTTTGTTCTTAATTTTTGAGTTTCTGACTAAAGCAATTTATATCCTTAAATGCTTGATTGAGCATATGTAACTTAGTTTTTAAGTATTTGTGTTTCTTTTTAGTGTTCCTTAGTTTTGGGGGGTGGGTGGGAGAAAAGTTGGATTTTCATTAGTTGAGCTCTTTTGAATTGACTTTCTGATTTTTGAGTAATAATTTTCTATATTTTTATTGAATTTATTTGTTGTTCCTTTTTGGTTGTGTAAAAGACTTCCTTAGTCTCTGGTGCCCTCTTCTGTTAGTGTAGCAATGCACACTTTAGTGGTTTATTTATTTTTGGTGTGACTTAGAGAATGGTTTTGTAAATCCTCTAATTTTTTAGTTGTGCTTTATCTTTCACAACCTTGAATTTTCTTGTTTGCATCTTTTTTCTCTTCCTAGTCGATTGAAAAGGTTGTCTTTCACTTTGTATTAACTCCTTTCTCTTCCATTGTAACTATGGTTTTTGGAAGCCTGTCACTTCAAATTGGGCATGCTTTTACACCACTTTTCTGTGGTCCCTGCTCAGGTCTACTAGGACTCTTTTTAAAGGATTTTCACGCTTAGTGTAACTTACACTTTCTGAGTTTCTAAAGTCAACCTTAGCACCTCACTCATTCTCCTTTCTCTCATTTTTTCCAGCTTGCTCTTGCTTACTTCAAAGCCTTATCAGTGGGGTAGGAGTGTAACAGTTCCGTCCCTAGGTTTTGACTGGTCTTCCTTCCTTCCTGCCTGCCTGCCAAAGGCATTGTGTTCAATAGTTTTATTTGTTTTTCTTGTTGCTCTAGATTATTTTTAGAGGAAGCATTGACGGCTGTTATTGTCTTTAGTCCTGACTAAAGACTGCAAGTCTACACAAGGACTGGTTTACTTTTGTGCTCATCCTTATCAGGGGGAGGAGTCTTTTAGGGACTCAAACACCCCAGCTTGGTTCCACAGCAAAGTTTTCCCTTTTGTCTCACTTCCATGGTAAGTTGTTACAACCCATGTTCAGGTTTTCAGTTGGTAGGTTAGATAGACAGATATTCTCAATGCTTCTCTCTGGCTTTGTGCTTACTTTATTTTTTATTTTTATTTTTTAATTTTTTAATCCTGGCTTCATGCTTCCTGTAGAGTTCAGTCACTCCTATCTCAGTTTTACTTCCTCAATGCTTTTAAGAGTTTCTGTTATTTTTTCAATAGCATTTATCAGGAAGTTTGGTTCTAATTATCCAAACCAACATGACTAGAAATGGCAGCTGATTCATTCTTTTATTAAAACATTTTTTATGTTTGATTATGGGACTTTGGATGGGAAGAATGATACATTCATTTGCTCAGTTATCCCTTTTGAGCCAATCTTCTACCAAGTAAAGACCTGCTGTGTCATTAACCAGAAAGTTACTTTATTTCAGTGGTAAAGCAGCTTATGACTGATGATAGCTGTGGTTAATAATCATGATGACAATAATGAGGAAAACTTATTTAGCCATTGGAATGTGCCAGATACTCTGTATTTTTTATATATTTTTTGTAATAAAATCTGCTAATTTACTATTATTATTCCTACTTTATCGATGATTCCCTGAGGCTTAGCTACTATATCACTTGCCTAAGTTTACACAGATAGTAAGTGGCAGAGACATGTTTCAGGCTCTGCCTTGAGCTTTGGAGATACAGGACTAGCAAATTCCAGCTTGCTTCCTACCTTCATGGACCTTACAGGATTTCATTCCTTGACACTGTGGTCAGGGATGTACTTTTAGAGTATGAAAGCGATTCACTAGTATTTCCACTAGAATTGAGGATAATGTCTCTTATTGGGAACTGACTATAAGTTCATGCAAATCAAAAACAGATTAGCAAAGATCAGAAGAGTGTCTTAATTCTCTGAAGACCCGCCATACCTTGTTGTGTAGTGCTTTCTTCAGAGTTGTACTAAGTGAATGTTAATTTCATTACGTTTATTGACAGGACTTAATGAGTCTTATTTCCACATTATAACTTTTAAAAATCAAAAGATTCTTAGCAGAATTTTAAAGTTAGCTGATATAGATGGGCCAGGATATTTTCTTTATTTATACTTTCCTGTTGGTTTGCAGTTATTTGCTGGTATAAAGGATGGAGAAAGCCTGCAGCTCTTTGAACAAAGTTCTCGCTCTGCACATAAACAAGAGACACACACCATGGAGGCCGTGAAGCTTGTAGAGTTTGATCTTAAGCAAACGCTTACCAGGCTCATGGTACATCTTTTTGGAGATGGTAAGTACTCAAACATAGGTTGACTATCTCTTATCTGAAATACTTGGGACAGAAGTGTTTTGGATTTGGGTTTTTTTTTTTTTTTTTTTTTTTTTTTTTTTTCAGATTTTGAAATTCTTTTTTTTTTTTTTTTTCCCTGAGATGGAGTCTTGCTCTGTCACCCAGGCTGGAGTGCAGTGGTGCGATCTCGGCTCACTGCAACCCCCACCTCCCAGGTTCAAGGAAGTCTCCTACCTCAGTCTCTGAATAGCTGGGATTTTAGGTGCCTGTCACCACACTTGGCTAATTTTTATATTTTTAGTAGAGACAGAGTTTTACCATGTTGGCCAAGCTGTTCTCAAACTCTTGGCCTCGTGATCTGCCCACCTCGGCCTCCCAAAGTGTTGGGATTACAGGCATGAGCCACTGCGCCCGGCCTGAAATTCTTGCATATACATAATGAGATGTCTTGGGGATGGGAGCCAAGTCTAAACCGAAATTCATTTGTATTTCATATACACTTTACACACATAGCCTGAAGGTAATTTGATATAATATTTTAAATAATTTCGTGCATGAAACAAAGTTTTGACTGCAATTTGACTGAAAATCTTAATGAGGTCAGGTACAAAATGTTTCACTTGTGGCTTCACATTGGCACTCAGAAACTTTTAGCTAGAGAAAGAAAAATGATTATAACGTTTGCTAAGAATGATAATGGATTAGGTCAATGTCATCAATGGAGTGAAAATATACAGGCTGATTTGGAGTATATTATGATGTTATCATTACATGATTATGTGATCAGTGGAGCAAGGTTCTTTTTTTTTTTTTTGAGATGGAGTCTTGCTCTGTCTCCCAGGCTAGGGTGCAGTGGGGTGATCTCAGCTCACTGCACGCTCTGCCTCCCGGGTTCACACCATTCTCCTGCCTCAGCCTCCTGAGTAGCTGGGACGACAGGCGCCCACCACCACACCTGGTTAATTTTTTGTATTTTTAGTAGAGACGGGGTTTCACCATGTTTGCCAAGATGGTCTCGATCTCCTGACCTCATGATCCACCTGCTTCAACCTCCCAAAGTGCTGGGATTACAGGCGTGAGCCACCATGGCTGGCCCACTGGAGCAAGGTTCTTAACCATGTGAATGAACCAGTGGAAAACTTGACATATTGCCATACTGATTACCACTATCAACAGCAAAAACATTAACAGTATATTTCCTGCAGGAGGAACAATATTGTTACAATCTAGACCTCACTTAGTCACTTGCCTTTATTTTTTGAAAAATACTTGTTTTCAGTAATGCCACCTTCCCCCTCCAACTATTTTTAACTTAATTGAGGTATATTTTGTTTTTTTAAATCATGATATAAAGCGAAGGTTAGTGGATTTTCCTAATTGTGACTATCTTTAAGAAATACTTATATTTCTTATCTGAGAAGACAGATTACCTAATGTGGTTAGGATTCTCCTTTACTCTTATTCTTGTGAGCTTTTGTAAAAATCAGTTTTGTTGAGGTGTAATTAACATAAAGTAAGCTATACGTATCTAAAGTGTACATTTTGATAAGTTGACATACAATGAACTGAACACGAACATACTTGCACAATCATACAAGTTTTGACATCTTGCAAGTTCATGCCATGAAGCTACCAGCAGAATCAATACATGAACATCTTCGTTGTTCCCAGGAGTTTCCTCCTGCTCACAGGCGATCCTTCCCTTCTGCCCTTACCACATCTCACCCTGGGCAACGTGTGATCTGCTTTCTGGTGCCATTAATTAGTTTGTATTTTTTAGGTTTATACAAATGGAATCTTAGATTATGTGCTGTTTTTTGTCTGGCTTGTTTTACTTAAAATAATTATGCTGAAATTCATCCATGTCATAGTGTATATCAGTAGTTGATTCCTTTTTGTTGTTAATCAGTATTCCATTCCACGATTTGTTTATCCATACATTCATTGATAGGTATCTGGGTAGTTTCCAGTTTTTTTGCTCTTATCAGTAAAGTGTCTATGAACATTCATGGATCAGTCTTTCTGGGTCCTACGTTTTCACTCCTCATAGACGTAGGTATATGTTTAACTTAAACAAAAAAAGAACTGCTAAGCTATTTTCTGAAGTGGTTGTACCATCTTGATTCCCACCAGTAGTTTATGAAAATTCCAGTTGCTGTGTATCTTCAGCAACACTTGATAGGGTTAGTAATTTTAATTGTCGCCATTCTAACAGGAGTCTAGTGGTATGTGAAATACACATTTGGCATTTATAAGGTATTCAGTTCCATGATTTGTTTATCCATCCACTCATTGGTAGATATTTGGGTAGTTTCCGGTTTTTTGCTATTACCAGTAAAGTGTCCATGAACATTCATGGATGATTCTTTCTGGGTCCTAAGTTTTCATTCCTCTTGAGTAAATACCTAAGAGTGGAATGACTAGATCAAATAAGAGGTGTATGTTTAACTTAAAAAAAAAAAAGCTGCTAAACTGTTTTCTGAAGGGTTGCACCATCTCGATTCCCACCAGTAGTCTGAAAATTCCAGTTGCTGTACATCTTCAGCAACACTTGATAGGGTTAGTCATTTTAATTGTAGCCATTCTAACAGGAGTCCAGTGGTATGTCAAATACACATTTGGCATTTATAAAGGACTCCTCCATATAAACAAATTGCAACTGAAGAGAAAAATCAGTGAACATGAAGGTGGCAAATTATATATATATATATATATATATATATAAAATGACCAATAAATATATGAAAAGATGCTTATCTTTATTAGTAATCAGGGAAAAACAAAAGAAAACCACGAAGAGCTTTTTCAAATGGGAAATAATTTTTTAAATCTAACATTTTAAATTGTTGACAAAGGTGTAGAGAAATAGAGTATAGCACAAAGTTCTGGCCTTATGCAGGATTCGTGGTCACCATTCTTCCACCTGGGACTTTAGTACTCGCTCTTCTTGATTCACCTCTATTTTTTCATACTCCAGATTTCCCCTGCTTATGCCTGAGCTCAAATATGTATTTAAAGAGAATCTTGTTGTAATTTATTAAGCCTCTCCTGCTCTGTTTTAGCAAGGTTTTTTAGAATATCTTGACTGCCATATTGCCAAATGCATAGTTCATGTAACATATAAGAAACCACTAGCTAATCTTGTATATTTTTAATGTAAATACATTTTCAAAAAGTGCACATCAACTTCAGGATAATGTTTTTCTAGGAAGTGGGAAATGGTATTAGGGAGAGGTGGATACCATGTTTCAAATGTATTTATAATGTTTTATTTTTTAAAATCTAAAGTTAAATATGACAAAATGTTATGGTTTGGTAAAACTGAATAATGAGTATATGGGTGGTTGCTATTTTCTCTTCCTGTCTCTAGGTTTGATATATTTCATTAAAATGGCATAATATAATAGTGAAATAGGTTTCAAATAGACATTGCTGATGTGAAAAACCTATGATAGCCAGCATCTCTTTGCTTTCATCATAAAAGAAAGGAATTGTGATATTTTAAACAGTTATATCATCTATTTAACACAAATGCAGGGAGATGGATTGTGCTGTTTAGGCCATTTTAGAGGCAGGATGAGGTAGAAGGGATTCTAGTATTTTAAGGAGATAGTGTTGTGTCTTAACAGAAAGATTCAGGCTCATCTGAATTTTTCCATTGCCAAACTATGGAGAGACTTTTTTTTTAGCATCTTCCTTCTTTATGTCATCCTACACATTTCTATAATCAAATGATTTGCTGTTGGTGAGGTTTAGAAACTGGATTGGCACCCTGTTGCAGGCATCACAATATTGGATAAGCCAGCCATATTCCCTGTCTTCAAAGAGCCGTGGAGCCTTGGATCTTGAGCTCTCTCCTTGGGAAACATAGGATGTTCTCCGCGCACACAGGCAAGGCGTCTTCTCCACCTGAGCCCAGACTGTGCTTCTGGAAGGCTCCTGGTGAGGCACATACACACTGACACCTGATAAGTGGAACTAGCCTTGGGAAGGGATAAGCAAGGGGAGGGGCAGAAGAATGGGGTGAAAAATGACCAAGTAGGTGACACAAGTACTCATGGAGAGCAAGCATGATACAGCACAGTCTACGGAAAGAAGGCAAGAAGAGGCAAGGGGAAGAAAAATGATTGACAGCCGACTCATGACCATGGAGAAACAGTAGTGTAGAATCAGAAAATTTAAAATGAAGCTCCTGTTCATCCCCTTACTCTGAAGTCCTGAACGGGTCACGTAGCATTTCAGCTCCCAGTTTTCTAACTTTTAAAAGTTGTGATGATACTTGCTTCACTAGAGAATAAAACAAGATAACGTGAAAGATGCCTTGTAAGTAGAAAATATCAAATGTGTAAAAATGAACAAATGGAAGGAGGAAGGAAGGGAAAGAAAGTTAAGACAAGACAGTAAAAGCAGGGAGCACATGAGGAAAGAGTAATACGATCAAAGACCAACGGTCATGGTTGATTTGCCTTTATCACGTCTCAGGGAGCAAGAAGGAGTTGTGTACCAGACTGTGGCACCGCAGCCTTATTGGTGCTGATGGTGGCTTTCATATCTGCACCAGGAGACATTTTAAAAAGTAAGCCACGTGCTAGCCTCTGTATAGATTATGTAAGCTGTCCAAGGTGCTTCAGGATATATATCTCTCTGAAAATGTGGTCCTAGATTTTCCTTCGTATTATTTTTTATATTTGTATTTGCATAGCTTTCAAATCCAGATGGCAGGTTTCCTTACAAAAAACAATTTCTGCAATATATGACTTTTCTGACTGTGATGCCTGTCCTGACATAGTGGGCATGATTCTCGCCAAGAATTAAGAATCTTAAATTTGGGCCAGGCACGGTGGCTCACACCTGTAATACCAGCAATTTGGGAGGCCGAGTTGGGCAGATCATGAGGTCAGGATATCAAGACCATCCTGGCTAACATGGTGAAACCCCCGTCTCTACTAAAAATACAAAAAATTAGCTGGGCGTGGTGGCACGCGCCTGTAGTCCCAGCTACTCGGGAGACTGAGGCAGGAGAATCGCTTGAACCTGAGAGGCGGAGGTTGCAGTGAGCCGAGATTGCGCCACCGCACTCCAGCCTGGGCGACAGAGCGAGACTCTGACTCAAAAAAAAAAAAAAAAGAAACTTAAATTTTAGAATAGCAGTGAAGTTGTAGCCTCTTTCATTTAGGCATATGTTTGCTTTATTGTTTTAAAAATATTGTCAGCCTAGACTTTTGGTAGTCAGCTTTTATTACAGATTGATGTTGCTATTTTATAAATTTTCAAATTCACTTTTTGTCTGTAAGACTGAGTTGGCAGAATTATGGAATGGAATTAAAGTTTAAAAATCCACCTGCCTGGAGAATACATGTTGGTTCACACGCATTAGAATCTGTCTGGGAAGAAAGCCTTTTCTTTTTCTTCTTTCCTTTGAGCCACGGTCATTTTTAACCCCATCCACACAGTGGCCAGGCATCCTGAAACTGCTGAAAGGCACCTCATTCACACACCCTTGCCATGCCCTGCTGTGTTTCTGCCGGTTGTGTTGCCACGAGCTGTTGTTGTAGAGGTGTGTGAGCTTGTCCCCGACCGTGTTTGCTGTGTTTGTGACGTCCGTTGTATTGCCTCTCAGGGGGGATGTGAAGTGGGAAGGTGACTGGAACCCGGGCCCATCTGATGAACTAGGAAAGTGAGAGGGTCTGTATCACAGAACACAGACAGTGCTGTGCACTTCCTTCATGCTCACACTGAATGTTAACAACTCTTGCAGGGTTCTCAGCTGTTTCTTCTGAACTCTGAAGAAAAGTGCTTTGTTCGTTTTTGTGATTTTTTTTTTTTTTTTTTTTTGAGATGGAGTCTCACTCTGTCATCCAACCTGAAGTGCAGTGGCGTGATCTCAGTTCACTGCAACCTCCGCCTCCTGGGTTCCAGCGATTCTCATGTCTCAGCCTCCCGCGTAGCTGGGATTATAGGCGTGCGCCACCACACCTGGCTACTTTTTTGTATTTTGTATTTTTAGTAGAGACAGGGTTTCACCATGTTGTCCACGCTGGTCTCAAACTCCTGACCTCAGGTGATTCACCCACTTCGGACACCCAAAGTGCTGGGATTACAGGCATGAGCCACCGTACCTGGCCACCTTGTTCTATTTCAGGAATTTCAGAAGCACTATTTAGTTATGGGTTTTGGGTTCTTGCTGTTGGTTGGTTTATTAATGAAGTAATTTTGCTAGCTTCTGAAAAATGTCTTGGTAAACCTATCTAGGTGCCATCGACCTGGATTAAATTTAGATTAATAATAGCAATAATAATTGTAATAATGGTAGCGATAGAGATAATAGTTAACAGTGTGAAACCCTGTGCTAAGCACGTTGACAAGGAGTTTTTTCTTTTGACTTGCATCTATGATATGGGTGTTACAATCTCCATTATTCAGATAAAGGATTGAGAATAAAAGTTAGGTTTATAATTAATTGTTAGTGCTACATTCTTCCTAAATGGAATCACATCAAAAATTTTAAGTGTGTATCACTTTAATAATTTTTAAACCATATCTATGATACGGGTGTTACAATCTCCGTTTTTCAGATGCGGGAACCTAGACACAGAGAAATAAAGTGCTATGTAAAAATCACAGGGCTGGCAAGTATTTGATCCCACAGTCTGACTTCTAAGGCCATACCAGAAGTTAGCTTTTTGATAGGATACAAAGAAATCTTATTAGTAATATTTCAGAGACTGTGAGGCCTATAAAAGCCATGATGTCCCCCCGGCCAAACAAAAACAACAACAACAACAACAAAAAATCAGGGCCAGGCCCAATGGCTCACGCCTGTAGTCCCAGCTACTTAGGAGGCTGAGGCAGGAGGATTGCTTAAGCCCAGCAGTCCAAGGCTGCAGTGAGATGTGATCATGCCCCTGCACTCCAGCCTGGGCAACAGACTGAGGTCCTGTCTCTTTAAAAACAAAACAAAACAAAACAAAACAAAACAAAACAAAACAAATAAAACAAAACAAAACAAATCGTCTTCTCTCTAGGTGCTGCCTCTGATTCTTCCTCTGATTCTTTCCCTTACCTTCTCTTCCCATTCTGTGCCTCCTGGTAGCTAGCTTGTGGTAAAGCCTCCATTTACTACATCATATCTAATTACATTCTGGGTAGCAAAGACCATTTAAAAACTTAAGGTTCACTCTTTCTATAATTAGTGATGAATGGGAACTGCCTCTACAGGCCTCCAAAATATTGAGCAACTCTTTTTATATTTATTTTTATGGTCCAGGCTTTTCACCTTTTATTATTATTGTTGGATTCCTTTGTTTTTGAAAAGCAAAATTAAAAATTAGAACACACTATTTCCTTGTGGCAGTATGTTATTACAGCTGCTTTAGTTTCAGGTTTTTTTTCCTGTCCAAATGTGGTTTATTATTTTCTGCTAACATTTCAATTGTACCAGTATCCTAAGGCTATTATAAGAGAAGTTATCATTTTAGAATTAGAAAGAAATAAAATAACCCTTTAGACTATTTTTATGCTTGTGGATTTTGTTGTCATTTTTAATATTTCTCGAGTGTTTTCTGTATATTTTGTACTGTGCTTAGTAGATCATTTCTTTCAGAGTAACTAAGGTGGGGATTTAGGATTTCTAACTTGTAAATTTCTCTTTCTGTCCTTGAGTTTCCAGCCTTTCTTTGGCACAGTTCCTTAGCTAAACGTTGGCATTTCCCTTTCTAAAGGATTGGCCTTGTAGCACAGTTTAGATTAATTAGTGTGAAGGAGAGATGGATTGGGACCCTCTGTTTTTGACAAGGTATGTCACCTTGGGGGAGTCGTGTCTTGTCTTTGCTTGTTAAAAGACCTGTGGTGGTCATTGAAATGCACCTCCCAGCATCCCCTCCAAGGGTCCAGGCTGATGGGATTGCAGATCGCCTCCAGCTGTCAGCTTCTTGGGGAATTGCCTCAGCTACAGGGAGCCTCCTTGCCCAAAGACATGCCCTTCCTGGGGCAGCCCACATCTGAAGACTGAATGTGGCAAGAATACAAAGGCCCTCCGTGGGCCATCCTGATGGGCTGTCTGCTCCAGACCTCTGGCAAGGTAAAGGCTTCATTGGCCTGACTGTAGTTGGTTGACTTCTCCCTGTGCCCAGTTTGCTGCCACTGTCTTCCATCCACGTGTGTTGATTCCCTTCAGATAACTTGCTTGCCAGCCCAACCTGCATAGGGACCTATACATGGTCCTATCCAGCAGAAACATTCTAGGGCCCTGTGTTGTGAGTGATGTCCTGGTCAGGAGTGAAATCACTTGATCATGGTAATAAGGAATCATGTCTTCCATGTCTTTTCAGATTTTTTTTATCCATGAGGCTCTATTAGCATAAATGAAGTGAAAGGGATCGAGAGTAAGAATTAGGTTTATAATTAATTGTTAGTGCTGCATTCTTCCTAAATGGAATCACATCAAAAATTGTAAGTGTGTATCACTTTATTAATTTTTAAATCATCTCTTTTGGGCTGGCTGGTGTTGCCTGGCTTGGGGAGTGTTATCCTTCTCAGAGTACTCCCTGACAGTGAAGTAGCCAATGCAGTTGTTGCATTCAAGCAATTTTGACTTGTCTGTACTCGCCTCACCGTAGCTTAGATGTAGTCTAGAGCAGGTTGCTCTTTCCGATAAAAACGGGCCAACACCTTCAATCTCTGAGACTTGGGATCATTAACAATGAAAAATGAAGTGCCTTGCTTTAAGCCAGTGGAGGGACTCAGTGGAAATAAGACATCACCCTAGGAATCAGGTGGAGAGAGGCCTAAGACCCACTTTTCCTTAGATGTCTAGTGAATGGGGAAAATATATACTAGGGTTGATCTTTCGGGGGCTAAGGAATTGGTGCAAGGGAACCTCTTTAGAGAAAGGTTGAGATAGCAATGATTGAGCTGAACTGTAATACTTTTAAGGAGCCCAAAAACCTTCCTGATTCTATGGCAGTTGGGCAGAGGATAACAGAGAGGTTCACTAATCTAGGGAAGTAATAAATTGAGATTGGTTGGGGTTTTATATTAATTAAAATTAAATTATTGGATCTTAAGGTACAGAGAAAAAGGCACTGAAAATTTTAGGGCTACTGTAATGAAAACCATCAGTGTGCCTGGAACTATACCCGTTGCAAACTATTTTTACTGGTACTAATAACTCTCAGGTGGTTGGTATACAGGTAACCTAGAAACCATTAAGATTTAGGGGGAGAGGGAAGATTCTCCTTCTACTCTTTAGGTTCATAGAAAGCTCAATTTCCTGATTGATTTCAGCCACTTCTCTTCTGGCCTGTCTTCCAGCTCTACTAAGGAATTGATCATCAGCATAAAGTTAGTTATTGGAACTTTGTTATCAACCACTTTAACTCCTTCACTCCTTTGACTTGCACTAGACACTCGATGAAAACCTAGCCTTGAATCAGTGCCCAAATCTCTTTGTGCTTCCCCCTCCTATAGCGGCTCAGATTTGCCACCTTAGCCAGGTCAAGGTTGGTGGCTCTCTTCTTTCTTATTTTTGGTCAGCTCACTGTACAAATCTCTTTTTTTCTGTTATTCCGCACCGTTTTTTCAGTCTCCATTTTTCTATTCTTTGTCAGAGGATAAGCTGTATTTTACTGAGAAAATCTAGGTGACTGGGTGTGGATTTTGTGCTTAGTTGGACTGCTGATTACATCAGTTTCTCTAGAATTTTGTTTCATTGGCTTTAAATATACCCTAAACTATGTCATCTCATGATAAAATAAACAAGTACTATTATTTGATGATCCATCTTTCTCTGGAAACTTACTGTCCTTTTCAGCTACAGTTTATGAAGTATACCTTCCAATTGCTGCCCAACAGAGACAGTGGTGCTTAGTTTATTCTAACAGTTTCTGTTGAGGTCACAATTGATTTCCAGATCATAAAATTCAACAGAGTGGGGAAAACACTTACTATGCTGAATCTTTCTGCTTACTCTTTTATTTATTGAATTATAATGGGCTTCCAATAAACTAAAGTGTACAATTTGATAACTTTTGACATAATTATACATGCACTAAACCATCACCACAATCAAGATATACTCACCACCCCAAAACGTTTCCTTGTGCTCCTTCACTGTCTCTCTACCACCTCTACCACTCTCCCTACCCACCAGGCCTAGGTAACTAGTGATCTGCTTTCTGTTACTGTAGGTTGGTTAGCATTTTCTAGATTTATGTTCAAGGAAATCCTATTGTATGTATTCTTTCTGGCTGCTTTCACGCAGCGTAATTATTTTGAGATTCATGCATTTTGTAGCGTGTGATCAATACTTCATTCCTTTTTGTCACTAAGTAGGGTATTACATTGTATTGATATTCCACAATATGTTTATTCGTCCACCTATTGTTGGCTATTTGGGTTGTTTCCAGGTTTTGGCTATTACAAATGAAGGTTCTATAAATATTTGTGGACAAGTCTTTATATGGACATAGCTTTTATTTTTCTTGAGTAAATAGCTACAAATGGAATGGCTCCATGGTAGGTATATGACTGTTTTTGTTTGTTTGTTTATTTGTCTGTTTTTGGAGACAGAGTCTCACTCCGTCACTCAGGCTTGAGTGCGGCATCGCGATCTCGGCTCACTGCAACCTCCGCCTCCTGGGTTCAAGCAATTCTCTGCTTCAGCCCCGCGAGTAGCTGAGATTACAGGCACCCGCCACCATGCCTGGGTAATATCTTTTGTTTTTTTAGTAGAGACGGGGTTTCCCCAACTTGGCCAGGCTGGTCTTGAACTCCTGACCTCATGATGCACCTGCCTCGGCCTCCCAAAGTGCTGGGATTACAGGCGTGAGCCACCGCGCCTGGCCATGACTAACTTTTAAAGAAACTGTCAAACTGTTCAACTGGTTGTACCATGTTACATTTCCACTAGCAGTGCCTAGGAGTGGGAGTTGCTCCTCATTTTTGCTAGCACTTGTTACAGTCATTGTAATTTTAGCCATTCTGACAGGAGTGTAGTGTAGTGGTATCTGATTATGATTTTAATTTGTATTTTCTTTTCTTTTTTTTTTTGAGACAGAGTCTTGCTCTGTTGCCAAGGCTGGAGTGCAGTGTTGTGATCTCAGCTCACTGCAACCTCCACCTCCTAGGTTCAAGCAGTTCTCTCCCACCTCAGCCTCCCAAGTAGCTGAGATTACAGGTGCATGCCACCACACCTAGGTAATTTTTGTATTTTTAGTAGAGACAGGGTTTTGCCATGTTAGACAGGCTGGCCTAGAACTCCTGACCTCAGGTGATTCACCAACCTCGGCCTCCCAAAGTATTGGGATAACAGGCGTGAGCCACCACTCCCTGCCTAATTTGTGTTTTCTTAGTTGATAATGATGCTGAATATTATGTACTTATTTGCATTCATAAAACTATTTGGCAGAGTTTCAAATATTTTGCCCATTTGTTTTCTTTCTTTTTTTCTGTCTTGCCCTTTTGCCCAGGCTGGAGTGAAGTGGCATGATCTCAGCTCACTGCACCCTTGACCTCCCAGGTCAAGCGATACTCCCACTTCAGCCTCCCAAGTAACAGGGATTACAGGTGCTCATCACAATGGCAGCTAATTTTGTTTATATTTTGTAGAGATGGGGTCTCACTGTATTGTCCAGGCTGGTCTTGAACTCCTGGGCTCAAGCAGTCTGCCCGCATTGGCCTCCCAAAGTGCTGGGATTACAGGTGTGAGCTACTGCACCTGGCCCTATTATCTTTTTATTGATTTTTGAAACTTTGTGAATTTTGGATATGATTCTTTTGTGGGATGTGGGATTTGCAATATTTTTACTCAGTCTTTTCATTGGTGTTGTTCCTCAAAAGGCAGAAGTTCTTTAACTTTGATGAAACTGAATTAACCAATTTTTTTCTCTTATGGATTATGCTTTTGATATTGTTTCTCAGACATCTTTCCTAACCCAAGGTCACAAAGATTATTCTACTATGTTTTCTTGTAGAAGTTTTATAGTTTTCAGTTTTGTATTTAGATTTATGATTCCTTTGAAGAATGTTATGGATGATCTGAGGTATGGATTGAAATTTTGTTTTCCATATTGATATCCAGTTGTTCCAGCATCATTTCTTGAAATGACCTTTCCTTCTGCACTGCAAAGTCTTTGTACCATTGTCTGGAATCAATTAACCATATATGTCTGGGGCTATTTCTGGACTCTCTATTCTGTTCCGTGCATCTATTATTTGTTATGTTGACACAATACTTCACTGTCCTTATCACAGTAGCTTTATAATAAGTCTTGAAATCGGTTAAATTCTTGTAACTTTGTTTTTTTTCAAAGTTGTTTTAATTAGATTGTTTGTTTACATTTGATGTTATTGTTGATGTAGTTGGATTTGAATGATCATTTTGCTATTTGCTTTCTATGAGTAACTTTTTTTTTCTTTGTTCTCTTAATTTGTTTGGATTAATTGTATTTTTTATTATTCCATTTTATTTCCTTTGTCTTATGAGGGGTAACTTTTTGTTTTGTTATTGTAGCATTGGCTTTAGGGTTTACAGTTATCACAGTCTCACTTTGAGTGCTATTACCCTACTCCTGTATAGCGTAAGAACAGCAGACTTCCCTTTTTCCCATCTTGGCCTTTGTGCCGTCACATATTTTAATTCTTATGTATGCTGTCAACCCCTAAATATGTTATGATTATTTTTGCTTTGAATAGTTGATCAGCTTTTAAAGATATTTAAATAATAAGAAAAGCCTTCATGTCTCCTAGGTCCTTACCATCTTCAGTGCTCTTCATCTGGGTTCCCAACTGATATTTTCCTTCTGCACAGCAGAAGGTCTGCTTCTGCTAGTGATGAATTCTTTTGCATTTGTATGTCCGATAAAGCCTTTATTTTGCCTTTATTTTTGAGATATTTTCACTGGGAAAAGAATTCTAGATTAATAGTTTTTTTACTTCTATATATTTATTTTTGAGATAGGGTCTTGCTCTGTCACTTAGGCTGGAGTGCAATGGTGTGATCATGGCCCACTGCAGCCTCCAAGTCCTGGGCTCAAAGGATCCTTTTACTTCAGCCTCCTAAGGAGCTGGGACTACAGCTGTGCACCACCACACCCCGCTAACTTTTAAAATTAAAAAAAAAAAAAACAAAAAACAATTGCAGAGAGATGGAGTCTCACCATGTTCCCCAGGCTCGTCTTGAACTCCTGGCCTCAGGTGATTCTCCTGCCTTGGCCTCCTAAAGTGCTGGGATTACAGGTGTGAACCACTGTGCCCCGGCCCTTTTAGTTTTTTAGAGATGATATTCCTAGATCTCTTCTCACTTGCCCTGTTTCCTGTGAGAAATCTGCTCTTAACTTTGCTTTTGTCTTTGTTTTTCTGTACATAATGTGTCTCTTCTCTCTAAGTCGTTTTGCAATGTTTTCTTTGTCACTGGTTTTAAGCAGTTTGATTATGATGTACATAGATACAGTTTTCTTCAGATTTCTTATGTTTGGAATTGGTTGAGCTTCTTGGATTTATATTTTTCATGAAATCTGGGAAATTTTGGTCAATTATTTCTTCAGATACTTTCTGTCACTCTCCTCCTTTAGGTACTCCACTTGCATGTGTATGTGGCCACTTAAAACTTTTCCACCACTGGTGCTCTGTTCATTTTTCTTTCAGTGATTTTTTTTCATTCTGTATTGCATTTTGGATAATTTCTATTGCTTTATCTTCAAGTTTACCAATATTTCTTCTACAGTGTCTAATTTTCTGTCAACCCCATCCTGTGTATTTTTCATCTCATTCATTTGCTTCAGTTTGGATATTTTTAATATCATCCCTGTTTCTACTTAACATGTTTAGTCTTTCCTCTAGCTTTTTGAGCATAACGAATATTATAATACATATTTTAACGCATTTTTTCCTACTAATTCTGACATCTGTCATTCTTTGGTGAATTGCATTTGATTTTTCTATTCCTTATGTATTTTGTTTCTATTTTACATGCCCGGTAGTTTACTATAGGATATTGCCAAATATTGTTAATTTTACCTACTGGATACGTTGGATATTTTTTACCTTCCTAATATCCACGAGCTTTGTTCTGGGATTACTTAGAAACACTTTGATCATTTTAGGTCTTCTTTGTAAGCCTTTTTAGGCAGGACCAGTATAGAGTTTAGTCTGGGGATAGTTTTGCCCACTACCTATGCGAGACCTATCTTAGCTCTGTAACTGATAACCTGTGAATTATGAGGTTTTCCGCTTGGCTATTGAGAACTGGCACTATTCCTGGTCCTGTGTGAGCTCCAACTTTATTCCCTCTAATCCTTTTGTGTGTTTTGTTCCCTGACCTCAGGTAGATTTTTCAACACACATGATCAGTGTTCAGTTGAATGCTGAAGGGGTTCTTCTGCAGATCTCCAGAGTTCTCTGTGCACCTCTCTTCTCTCCTTTACTCGGCCCTGAGAATTCTAGCTATCCTGTCTTGTCCAGACTCCTGGCTCTGTCTCCTCAAATCAAGGAGACTGTTGGGCTCTCCTGTGTTCTCCTTAGGTCTCACCCCTCTGGGGGTTCTGTGTCCTTGGTCACCTGGTGTCCTATGTTTTGAGTGGTGTGATTTTATATATTTGTCCTTTTTTATTATTTTTATTTTGTTTTTTTTAGTTTTTCATATGGAGGGGTAAAACTGGTTTATTATTCCATCCTGTCCAGATGTGGAAGTTTCTGTTTTTCATTTGAATCGTTTGGCTACTCCTTCTGGACCTTCCTTCCTGCAATTTTCTATTACATCTCATTCCCCTCTTTGCCTTCATTATATTCTTACATCTCTCTCATCACTTACTCTCTGTGTCTTTTTTGGTCTTCTTTTCTGATGCAGCTTAATGTTTGTGACAGGAACTCTTTGAAAGGGTGGCTGGTGTTTTCCTTCTCAGAGAAGAATTTGATGGGAGATGGATACAATCCTGAAGATACATTTTTAGATCTGGTTTACAAAATCAGAATTTTTATGAATTTTATTTTCTAGAACACATCAGTGAGTTGTACTTTCATGTATCTCTTAGGATATCTAAAACACTTATTTTAAAGTCTCAGATTGTTTCATAAAAATAATCTCATCTGAGGTAAGTTAATGTTTGATTATTTGTTTTGCTGGCTGTATTACTTAGCATTAGATTTATCCATGTGTTTTAGAATTTTGGGTTGCAGGGTCATATTCAGAGGAAGGTTTTTTTGTTCTTTACCATTTCTCTGTTTTCTTCCTTCCTGTCCTTCTTCCCCATCCCCCGTCTCTTGCTTTTCACCCTATAAGTGGTTTTGCAGGTGATTCCACCGAATTCTGTAGGCTTGAAATCCAGAATGAGATTTCCCAGGGATCCATCAGATGTCTAGCACCCATACAACAAGGGGATGGAGCTGATCCTATGCCCATGGCTTGGATCCCTAATCTTACAGCTCCTTAGAGCTACAGCCCCATGCTGCATTTGGGTGACAGTATTTGACTTCCTTCTGGCACCGTCATGGAGCTTATCCCATCCCAGCCTCTGACTTGAAGCTTTTTGCTTCCCTCCTGCCCCAAGCCCACAGTGTGCCATCCTGCAGGAGGCAGGCTCCTGGTTCTTCTTGGTTGTGGACCCCAAGCTCAGCAGGCTCACTTTATCCTCTCTTCCTGTTTTGCTTCTGGCCTGTGGAGGTTTACATTTTGTATTAGTCTGTTTTCACACTGCTGATAAAGACATACTGAGACTGGAAAGAAAAACAGGTTTAACGGAGTTACAGTTCCACCTGGCTGGGGAGGCCTTACAATCATGGCAGAAGGTGAAAGACACGTCTCACATGGCAGCAGACAAGAAAAGAGAGCTTGTGCAGGGAAACTCCCATTTTTAAAACCATCAAATCTCGTGAGACTTATTCACTGCAACAAGAACAGCATGGGAAAGACCCACCCCCATGATTCAATTACCTCCCACTGTGCCCCTCCCACAACACATGGGAATTCAAGATGAGATTTGGGTGGGGACACAGCCAAACTGTATCATTCCATCCCTGGCCCCTCCCAAATCTCATATCCTCACATTTCAAAACCAATCATGCCTTCTCAACAGTCCCCCAAAGTCTTAACTCACTTCAACATTGACTCAAAAGTTCACAGCCTCAAATCTCATCTGAGACAAGGCAAGTCATTTTTGTCTATGACCCTGTAAAATCCAAAGCAAGTTAGTTACTTCCTAGATACAATGGGGGTACTGGCATTGGGTAAATACAGCCTTTCCAAATGGGAGAAATTGGCCAAAACAAAGGGGCTACCAGGCCCCATGCAAGTGTGAAATCCAGTGGGGCAGTAAAATCTTAAAGCTCCAGAATGATCTTCTTCGACTCCATGTCTCATATGCAGGTAATGCTGATGCAAGAGGTGTGTTCCCATGGTTTTGGGCAGCTCTGCCCCTGTGGCTTTGCAGGGTACAGCCTCCTTCCCAGCTGCTTCCACAGGCTGGCGTTGAGTGTCTGTGGCTTTTCTAGGTGCCTGGTGCAAGCTGTTGGTGGATCTACCATTCTGGGGTCTGGAGGACGGTGTCCCTCTTCTCACAGCTCCACTAAGTGGTGCCCCAGTAGGGATTCTGTGTGGGGGCTGCTACCCAACATTTCCCTTCTGCACTGCCCTAGCAGAGGTTCTCCATGAGAACCCCACCCCTACAGCAAACTTCTGCCTGGGCATCCAGGCGTTTCCATGCATCTTGTGAAATCTAGGTGGAGGTTCCCAAACCTCAATTCTTGACTTCTGTGTACTTGCAGGCTCCACACCACATGGAAGCTGCTAAGGTTTGAGGCCTGCACCCTCTGAAGCCATGGCCCAAGCTCTACGTTGACCCCTTTCAGTCACATAACAAATGGGACACAGGGCACCAAGTCCCTAGGCTGCACACAGCATGGGGACCCTGAGCCTGGCCCATGAAACCACTTTTTCCTCCTAGGCCTCCAGGCCTGTGATGAGAAGGGCAGCCACAAAGACCTCTGACATGTCCCAGAGACATTTTCCCCATTGTCTTGGGGATTAACATTCACCTTCTTGTTACTTATGCCAATTTCTTCAGCCAGTTTGAATTTCTCCTCAGAAAATGGGATTTTCTTTTCTATCGCATTGTCAGGCTGCAGATTTTCCAAACTTTTATGCTCTGCTTTCCTTATAAAGCCAAATGCCTTTAACGGCACCCAAGTCACCTCTTGGATGCTTTGCTGCTTAGATATTTCTTCTGCCAGATACCCTAAATCATGTCTCTCAAGTTCAAAGTTCAACAAATCTCTAGAACAGGGGCAAAATGCCACCAGTCCCTTTGCTAAAACATAACAAGAGTTACCTTTGCTCCAGTTTCCAACAAGTTCCTCATCTCCATCTGAGACCACCTCAGCCTGGACTTCATTTTCCATATCACCATTAGCTTTTGGTCAAAGCCATTCAACAAGTCTCTAGGGAATTTCAAACTTTCCCACATTTTTCTGTTTTCTTCTGAGCCCTCCAAACTATTCCAACCTCTTCCTGTTACCCAGTTTCAAAGTCACTTCCACATTTTTGGATGTCTTTTCAGCAGTGCCCCACTCTGCTGCCACCAACTTACTGTATTAGTTTGTTTTCACACTGCTGATAAAAACATACCTGAGACTGGGAAGAAAAATAGGCTTAATGGACTCACGGTTTCACATGGCTGGGGAGGCCTGACAATCATGGCAGAAGGTGAAAGGCACGTCTCACATGGTGGCAGACAAGAGAAGAGAGCTTGTGCAGGGAAACTTCTGTTTTTAAACCCATCAGATCTCATGAGACTTATTCACTATCACGAGAACAGCACGGGAAAACCTGCCCCCATGATTCAGTTACCTCCCACTGGGCCCCTCCCACAACGCGTGGGAATTCAAGATGAGATTTGGGTGGGGACACAGCCAAACCATATCACGTTTTAGCTTTCAACTTAGACTATGCCTGTTTGGTTCTCTCTCTCTCTCTTTCTTTTTTTTAAATCATAAATGTCACCGTTGTGTGTTAGGGGAACAAGGACACAGACCGACCATGCCTTCTTGGCCTCATGAGTGTGCTTTGTGTTGGAAGCTGAGTTAATGTGTTGTTGCACTGTCTGCTCCAGTGGAGGGCAGCATGGGGCTGTGCTGTCCCACACACCTGGTTCTGATCCTGGCATTTACTCTCTACTGTAAACCGAGATTAGATACGTAAGCTGTTGCAGTCACATTTCCCTCATCTGCAAAGTGGGAATGAGAGTAATGATTGTTCAGTGTATATGCCAGCCTCACATCAGCGTAAGCATGAAGTGAGAGGAGGCATGGGAAGTGTTTAGCACAGTGCCCAGCACAGAGTAAATGAACAGTAAATGTCAGTTACCCAGGAACACAATTTAGACATGTTTATTTTTTCATATTTTATTAAAAAGTGAGATGTTTCAGATTATGAGCTGAATTTCATGACATTCAATGAAAAAAAAAAATACCCACTGAGTGTTTATGAGCTGCTAGGTACTGTGTTAGGTTTTTTACACACTTTTCCATGCTGAATTGTCACAGAAACTCTGTGAGATATTCTTATTTTTGGCAAAATTGAAGCAGTGCAAGGTTAAGTAACTGGCCTGAGGTCACTCAGCTGCAAGTGATAAAGCTGGGATTTGCTTCTAGATCTGTGCTGACTCTTAGATCCAGGCTGTCCCCCACCCGACCAGCTTTGTGGAGGCTGGTGTGTGAGCCTTCTGTCTACAGTGCCTCTCTGTGTAGTCTGCAGGGATCTGAAGACAGTTTCCTTCGAGAACAGGTTGACGAGGAGGATCGAGGACCAAAGGGCTGTGCTGTGGCTCTCCCTGAGGCCGGGATGCTATTGGATTGTCCCCTCTGCTGCTTGATAGAGAGCACACGAGTGATCACTTACCCTAGTGCCTCTGAACCCATACCCAGATTTCAGAATGAGGGGCCCATTAAATTGTGCCATACTCCATTTCTCATTTCATTGTGAGGTAGAGAAACAATCATATCATCTTGTGATCCAAGCCCTAGTCAAAAGGATCCCCGTGTAGAGGAGTCCCAGGGAAACAGTGTGAAACTGCACTTTCACACACTGGTCTTTCTGCCAAGCAGAAGAATAATAGCTGTGGGACCAGTTACACCATTGCCAATGGTGGAGGAAATCGCCTGCCTTTTATTTTTCCCCTATTGCTTTGTGTACGTCTTAGCAGGAGTCATTGTGGCTGAAACAGTGTTAATATCTTCTGTTGTGTGCTTGGAAGGTCCCGCGCTGGAGGATTTTATTACCCTCTGTGAGAGGGAAGAGGTGGTATTTACCATTAACTTTGTAGTAGGAATGCTTTTATTCCACTTGGCACTCTGCAGCGCTGGACTCCAGGGTACATGGTTGTGTGGACACATAGGATATATATGGCGCTTTTAAGGAGTCACAGTGGTGGCATTGCCAGGTTTGTAAGGCCCTAGGTAGGGATGAAGTATAAGTCACGACTGACTTCATGCTGCGTGTGAGGTGGGCTTTGGAAACAGAATCAGTGTTTGTATTCCCACATGGATGCTTCAGGCCTTAAAAGTGCCTCCTCTTCCCTATGACTGCCAGCCACATTTCCTGAGTCCAGAAGACACTCTTTTCTTCTCTTAGGGGAGAGATGAGATGCAAACAGCAAGGGCGAGGAAGGCAGCCCTGGGAATTTGCCTGTGGGTACTCAACTGTTGCTTTATCTAAGTGGGAGCTGTGTAAGAGGGTTGAGCTGGTATTCTTTTATCAGCAAAGCCCTGGATCTTTGTCAGGGACCTACACTCTCGTTGTATTCTTCCACCAGTTAGTTCTATGGCCTTGGCCCCTGTGAAAGCTAATATTAGTGCAAAATATTATACAACACCTATCGAGGGCGTTTGGGCAACATTTATTAAAATCATAAAAGCATTTCCTCTTCAACTCGACAGGGTATTTAGTCACAGCATTGCTTTCAGTAGCAAAATACTGAATATACTCCAAGTGTGTATCAGTAAGACTTCTTATATGAACGTGGGCCACATGCAGGAATCTTTGGCAGGAGTAAGAAAAGGACTAAGGGTGTGCTCTATGCATTCATGTGGAGAGGCCTCCAGACATATCATTCAGTGAAAAAAGCGTGGTGCCGAATCAAGTACACACTATGCTGCTTGTTATATAAGAAAGGAGGGAAAACAGAAACAGATATTTGTATTGGCTTAACATCTGGCAGTAAAAAGGAAACCCTTTTTTTTACTGAGAGTTTACTGTAAGGGTCCAGGAGATTGGGGTAAGATGGGAAAGGGAGGTAAGTGAGACTTCTTTGTCATGCCCTATTACATAATGAGATGGATCCTGTTATAGTATTTTGATTTTAAACCTTGTGAACATATTTCCTATTCAAAACAAAACAATATATAAAAGAATGCTGTTAGAGCACTATTGAAACATCATGAAAAAATGGGCTCTATCAAAAGGTTATGGGTCTTCAACAGAAGCAGAAGAGATGGAATCATCAGGTGTCTTTGACAGTGGCAGCCGGACGATTTCCCGTGGTTAGATTGTGGTTATTGAGGATGATCCCAGGTTTTTAAGAATTTATTTCCAGCCAGAGAGTCCCCTCCTTCCTTTTTCTTTCCACGTTTGTTTCCTTCCTTGGATACACACTGCATAGCTGTTCAGAAAGTGTGAGTGGCAACCCTGATATTAGACCACTATATTGTACTCTTTTTCTGGTGTCAACTGAGGGAAAATCTATTTTGAAAATAGTGCCAAGCACCAGTGATTAATGGCATATTTGTTTAGTTAATTTTAAAAAACTATTCATGGAGGGTACCCCTGGTATGGTGTAGAAAATCACTGGTATATGCTCTAGTTTGGGCCACTGATCTTTCAAAATTTAGATTCTACCACCTGTGGAAGGCAGTTCTGATAGCAAAGTCCCATCTTTAAATACAAACGGTATGGGAAGCAACAGAGGAATCTCTTTAATGAGTCAATAAATCAGGGAAATGGAAAGTGATGTTTATTCAGAATGAGATCCATAACGAAGGTGGGATGGGATGGAATGACGTCTACTTAAATGTTTATAGTATGTCAGACAGAATGCTCAGGCCCTTCAGGGATTGGTGGGAAGAGACCAAACACACACACACACACACACACCTGCCCTGCACGTGTCCCTGGTTGGTCTTGCCAAAGGTGCAGAAGTCGGGAGGCTGGTACACAGAGCAGGCGAGGTACAGTGCTGCCGTCCCCCTCCCTGTGGCAGGTGATGTCCTGCTGCGGTTGAGAAAGGCTTAGAATTCTTGCTGTACCTCTTCCATTTGGGCTCCTGTCACTGTCCTGGAGGAATTTCTACTTATTTCTCAAGTCCCACTTGAGGGATTGCTTCTGGACTTTGGGCTGTCCTCATTCTTGAACAAACTCAACATCCTTATTCAGAGGAGAAATTCGAGTCAGTGTCCAGATCTCCAAAGACGATCGATCGCTGCCCCTTGAGAAAACCTGGGCTCCCACAGCGTCTTTTCTTGAAACCACTGGGTGAGAGCAATCATCATCCACGGTGTAGAGAAGAGGCAGGCGGGGCTCAAAGAAGGTAAGTAAGCTTCCCACGGTTTCACAGGAAAAAAGGTAGAAGGCTGAGGCTTGAACCCAGGTGTGGTTTTTTTTTTTCTAAAGTATACTTTCTTTTATGTGGCTCTAGGCTGAAAATTGAGGTGTATAATTTTTGACAGTTGCTGTAATCTCAGAGTTCTGAAGCCGTTAAAAAAGCTCTGAGCTTCATCTGTGTGGTTTAGGAAATTATTAAGTTCCCCTCCCCCCTCATAAAAAGAAAGAAGGAAATAGAAAAAAAAACAAAACCTTGGCATTATTTTCCACTAGATATATAGTTCATATATGCACTTAATTTTCCTCTATAGCCCCAATAAGAAGTTAGTCTTATGCATAATGAATCCATATGATTTGGATATGCTTACTGAAAATTCTCCTCTATTAATATATAACACGAAATACGTAATTTTTAGTAAATATTCTGACTTCTAATACTTGACATGTGAAATAAGTCACACTCAACATAGTTTTGAGCTAGTTATTTGGCATTGTATCTTTTAATACAAGAAGCTTGTCAAGATGCTTTTTCAACTAGATATAATAATACTTACAGTAATTTTGAGATCATAGCTTGAAAAACAAGAAGAAAGTGTATTTTGGGGGTAATATCAAAGTATTCAAGAAATAATTTCACTACCAATGATTTTTTAAAAAAATCTCTGTTAATGTGTCAATGTAACAAATAGTTTATTTATTTGAGACTGAACCTTACTCTGTCACCCAGGCTGGAGTGCAGTGGCGCAATCTTGGCTTACCACAACCTCCACCTCCCAGGTTCAAGCAATTTTCGTGCCTCAGCCTCCCGACTAGCTGGTACTACAGGCATGTGCCACCACACCCGACTAATTTTTGTATTTTTAGTAGAGATGGGGTTTCACCATGTTGGCAAGGCTGGTCTCGAACTCCTGATCTTAAGTAATCTGTCTGCCTCAGCCTCCTACGGGATTACAGGCATGAGCCACTGTGTCTAGCCCTCAACTTAACAAATTTAAATTGTTAAAATGTGTAAGAAAATATGGTATAGTGGGAAAAAGTTCACATTAATGTAATTTACTTTCAAATAATTACTATTTATGTTTGAAGTAGAGACACAGTGTACTCAAAAATAGTGCTTTGCAAATTTTGGCCTTTTTTATTTTTATTTGACACATAATTGTACATATTTATGGGGTACAGAATGACATTTTAGTGCATGTATACAATGTGTGATGATCAAATCAGGGAAATTAGCATATCCATCATGATATTCTCTTCAATAAATGATTCTGAGCAAGTCCTGTCTTTCTCACCGTATACAAACCCAACTCAAAATGGTTTAAAGACTTAAATGTAAGACCTGAAACCATAAAACTACTAGAAGAAAATATAGATGAATTGCTTCAGGACATTGGTCTAGGCAAAGGTTTTATGGATAAGACTTCAAAAGCGCAGATTTTGACTTTTGTCTATTTATGTGAAAGAGGCAAATCTTAAAAACTGAGGAAGTCCTTAAAGTAGCAGAACAAAGCAAATGAATGGTGTATAGATTTGGCATTCTTTGTGGGGTCGTATAGATTTTAAAAGGAAACTGAGCAGAGGATCTGAGGGGGTAAAAAGGATTAAAAACTTCCTGATCTCATTAGACACAACTTTTACCAGTCTGTGTTTTCTGTTTTAGTTTCTATGGTATTATCAACAGATTCTGCTCCATTAAATCGTTAGTGTTTATCATCTTGGTGGATTCTGAAAAACATGGGCTAACTTCCCTGCTTTTCTTGCTTGGCTATCTGTAGTTTTCACTGTGGAGCAGTTACTCACGTTGTTACCAAAAAAAGACACCTGCAGGATGACTGAGGAAGAAGAAACTGAGGGCTGTGGTGGCTGAGATCTTAAACCAAAAAAAGAGCAAGGGTTGATAAAACATATTTTATCTTAAGAATTTGTTCAACATTACAGAAATTTTCAATCCAAAGCTATACTTGTTTTTTCTCATTATAGAAGTGGTAAAGCAAAAGCCCTTCAGTGAAGGAATGTTCCTGGAGAAGGGAAGAGCCATCACATCACTTTCAGTTCTGTCCTTGTGTTGTGCTGACGCCATCAGCACCAGCAGCTCTAGTGGGTGTGTGTAAACAGGAACCTGTCTTCCTATGAGACCATATGCAGTAGACATTTAGTTAGGGTTTAATAAACATTGATTATGGAATGACTTTAATCAACACTTGTAATTGTTTTGAATGCTTATTAATGTCTTGAAATGCCTTCCTCTTGGACTAGGGGGAACCTAAGATATTACAGTTGTGAGAGATGGAGTTGTATAACTGAACTCTTCCATATTTAGTTAACCTATCCAAAATGATTTTTTTTTAACAGAACCTAAGAGCATACTGTGAAAGTAAACTTGTGTAGAACTTACTTTACCGCTGTGTTCCAAGCATTTAGGTAACGTTTAATTACATAAAATTAATTATATTTAATTATATGAAATCGTGTTGTTAACCCTGAGTCCTGTTCCTGCTTTTGGTAAAATTCAGGCCAAATGTCAAAAGCCATGTACACAAAATATATTGTTCCAAACTGTCTCATAAAATGTTTTCCGCTTACCTGCCAAGAGTTATAAAAAAAGAAAGATAAAAATTGTTTTGTCTGTCAGTCCTTCTGCACTCACTTGCATGTCCCAAGGCGTCACACATTTCTGTTTGTTAGCAGGATTGTCTCTGGTGCTTTTTACAAAAATATTGATAGGGACTTGTTGGTCCCAAAGATGGGCAAGGATACAGGTGTATAAATCCCTTCTTCTCAGAAGACAGTCCCAAATAAGCAGTGGCTCTGCATGTCTGAGCTTCCACACAGAAAAGTTGACTACTCAGGGGACCTGGGGACATTTCTCCAATGGCCTGCAACAAGGCCAGCTTTTTTTTCCCAGTTAGAAAAAGTGTTGATGCGACCTCAGCAATAAAAAGGAATGAACTGTTGATAGGTGCAACAACACAGGTGAATCTTAAAATAACCACGGTGAAAGAAGCAAGAACAAAAGGAGTACATTCTATATGATTTCATTTTTATAAAATTCTAGGAAATGCAAACTCATCTATAGTGACAGAAGAAATCAGTGGTTACCTGCAGATGTGGGGGGTCAGGAGAAGAGTGGGGCAGTGGGCAGGTGGGTAGGATTACAAAGGGGCATGAGAAAACTGGGAGGTGATAGTTATGTTCATTGTCTTGATTGTGGTGACAGTATCATGGGTGCATACCTATGTCAACATTTGGCACATTATACACTTTATATCTGTGCACTTTAATGTTTGTCTATTATACCATAGAGAAAATAAGAGGGGGAAATACTGTATTACTGTTGTAAACAGAAATCAGTTGACCCTTGTCATAGACAGCAGGTAAGAAGGAAAATAAATACAATGAAAACAAATCAATTAAAGAAAAATCTGCCTTCTCCTGTGGAATCTGGGGCATAGGAAAGCCCCCCTGTGTTTGATAATTACACTCTTATCTTGTTTGACTCTCAAAATATCTTTTTTGATGGGCAGGCAATTATGTTTTAACTGTCAAGAGCTGGGTTTTAGGGCTGAGTGCTGTGGCTTCTGCCTATAATCCCAGCACTTTGGGAGTTGGAGTCAGGAGGATTGCTTGAGGCCAGAAGTTCAAGACCAGCCTGGTCAACACAGTGAGACCTCATCTCTAAAGTAAAAAAAGTAGAGAAATTAGCCAGGCATGATGATGCGTGCTTGTAGTCTCAGCTACTCAGAGGCTGAGCCGAGAGGATTGCTTGAGCCCAGGAGTTTGCAGTTACAATGAACTAGGATTGTGGAGCCACTGCACTCCAGCCTGGGTGACAGTGTGAGATCCTATCAAACAACACAAAACAAAAAAACAACAAGAGCAAGAGCAGGGGTTTTGGAGTTGGGCAGACCTGGGTTTGGCACAGTGGCCCACTCATCTGCTAGCTGTGGGACTTTGGGCAAGACAATTGCCTTTTTTTTTTTTTTTCCCGAATCTATGAAATGGGTTGGTAGAAGCATAGGAAGTCCTCAATAGATGGAAGCCATTTTTGTCATTATTTTTATTTGCTTCACATTTTGATTCCCACAAGATTTAACATGCAGGTAGTTTGGGGTGAGAACATAGAGTAGTTTAAATTCACAGGAGGGCACGTTCATATTACCATGGAGAGTCGAGTCCTTTAGCAAAGTGTTGCCTAAAAAAAGAAGAGGTCAGCACAGGAAGGGAAAGGAACACAGGGACAGGAACACAGGATTTGTCCAAATGCCCACTTTTTTCTGTGTTCTTCTCAGTGGGTGTCGAGCTCCTAGGTGACCCTCTGATATGGTTTCTCTGCTTTTAGTGACCTCTGCTCTTTGCAGGCTTTAATTGTTTTGAATTCATTAGTCTTTTCCCTTGTTAAATAATAAGGCCATTGCTTAAATTAAGCACTTTTTCTCAAAAGTGCTGTATTTATGTTTGCTCATTTAGAAATTCATTCTGGCATTTAGCATGTACTTTTTAATCATTCATCTGTAGGAAAAATGTTGGACTTTTAAAACATTTTACTTAAAATTGACTGATAGATTTGGTTTAATCTGACTTTTTATTAGCTTTACAAACTTAAAAATAATATATATATCTATATATACTTATGGAAGTAAAAGTTGATCAGTTTATCTTAAATTGGTCATATTATTGATATGTAAGTTTGGAGGAAAATATAGTAAAAATATACTTTCTTTAACTCTGAAATAATGTCATTTTCATGTGTAGAAACTAACAGAATTACTTGCTTTCCCATGATCTTGGCCTAGTTTTTTCTTCTGCCAGCTGCTGGCAGGGATTTGACAAGTGATTGATTTGGTTTCAGAGGGTCCTGGAATTTCACAAAGTGTTTTTTATATTGGAGAAGGCATGCCCAGTTTTTCACAAGTTTTAAGATTTATTGCCTCACTCTAACATGTTGCAAATTAGTTTGTTTGCTATTTATTTTACTCAGAATGTAGTAATTGGTGTCATTAGTGGAAGGGAAAATTTGATCACAAGAAAGGGCAGACAGCTATTTAACATTACTTATTTGTTTCTTTGGCAACTTTGCAGAGCTGGAGATAAGATGGGTGGACTGCTACTTTCCTTTTACGCATCCTTCCTTTGAGATGGAGATCAACTTTCATGGAGAATGGCTGGAAGTTCTTGGCTGCGGGGTGATGGAACAACAACTGGTCAATTCAGGTAAAAAAGAATCCCACATTTTATTTACATGTGCTCTAAAGGAACCTTCCCTTCTCAGGCAGCCCTGTTGCACACTTGCAGGTATTATGTACTTCTGTAGGGGCAGCAGCATCATTGGTCTCTCTTCAGATTCCCCTCTAGATTTGTCTTTGATACTAAGCCCTGGAAAAACTTATTTCTCACATCTCTATTTGCAAAGGCTCTTTGTCTTTGGAGATCCTCCTTGTCAGCACTTGGCTGCTGGATTTCTACTTCGTGATTTTGTATTTGTTGATATGTTGCTTTGTAATTGCCCCAAAGGCATTTGCTGCATGTCACAGGAGTGCAGTTTGTCTTTCAGACTATTTAAGAACAAAGACAATGCATAATCCATTTTTGTTCTTACTGCACTTAGTATAGTGTCCCAAATTCAGCAGGTATTTTATAAATACACTAAAACACAATGTAAAAACACTTAGGCCCATAATGCTTAATCCATCACCTCCCTCTGCATAGGCGGCGCCACCTGACTGAGAGAAAATGGAAACACGAGGTTGCTGATTGAATTCTACGCATATCTATAGGCATTTCAGAAAGATCTGTCTGGCTCTTTTCTGTAAGACCATTGCTTAATAAAAATGATGGCTTCTAAATGTAATTTCAGAGCTGTAAGGTTTTTTTTTAAGTCACTATCTGAATTGAGTATTTTTTAAGTCACTATCTGAATCGAGTATTTTTTAAGTCACTATCTGAATTTAGTATTTTTTTAAGTCACTATCTGAATTTGATTTTTAAAGTCACTGTCTGAATGTAGTACTTTTTTGAAGTCACTATCTGAGTTTAATTAAAAAATTTAATATAATTTAATTTAATTTAATTAAAAAATATTACAGGCTCGTGCACTTTAGGAGGCCGTCCCAGCACTTTGGGAGGCTGAGGTGAGTGGATCACCTGGGGTCAGAAGTTTGAGACCAGCCTGGCCAACATGGTGAAACCCTGTCTCTACTAAAAATACAAAAATTAGCTGGGTGTGGTGGTGTGCCTGTAATTCCAGCTACTTGGAAGGCTGAAGCATGAGAATCACTTGAACCCAGGAGGCAGAGGTTGCAGTGAGCCGATACCGCTATACTGCAGCCAGCCTGGGTGAAAGAGCAACACTCAGTCTTAAAAATATATATGTGTGTGTGTGTGTGTGTGTGTGTGTGTGTGTGTGTGTGTGTGTATATATGTATGTATATATATATATATATATATTTTTTTTTTTTCAGAGTATAAGTCCTCCAAAAAAAAAAAAAAAAGGGAAAGTGGCTTGGATTGGGTATTTGAGCTCACTGCATAAGCAGTGAGCACCAAATTGGATAGGAACTGATGTGGATTGTTCAGGAAACCTTTCCGGCTCTGCTCCCTTAGGAGGAGGACATTTGCTGCTTGGCCTTGGAGGGCAGCTCTGACTCAGGGTTCACCGCCCAGCCTCCTGTAGCAGAATGAAGAGAAGTCCTTCTTGGTAACTAAGAAATGTGAATAGACCATGGGTAAGGACATGATATCTGGTCATGGGCTTGGAAAATGAGGATGAGCAGAGAGTGACGAGACAGGGTGCATGAAGTGCGGGAGCTTGTGTTACCTCGGCTGGGAGACTGGAGGCCTGGCCTTCCCTTCTTACTCTCAGGTACTCTCCATCTGCAGAGGCCTGGACTGCACAAGCTCCCAGATTCCTCTTCATCCTGCTGAGGAAGCCTCAGGGGAAAGCCCAGCACAGGGCTGGAAGCTTCATGGGCAGTTTTAAAATAGGTGAAGAGCTGTCCTAGAGGAGAGGGAGCACAGGGGTTGACATCAGGACCTGGGAGGAGAAGTTGTGAGGCCTGGGCTTGGGTGTCTGGAAACCCAGGGTTTCTGTTAATTAACAGCTGTGTCTCTAGGTGGGTTCATCACCCCACGAGCCTTGGCTTTCTCATGCTTAAGATGGGTGCAGGGATACACCCTCAGAGTTCCATTATGGGGATAGATTGAGGGGATTCCTCTCAAGTGCTTAGCAAAGGGTCTGGCACACAGCAAACATTCAGTAAAAATTAACTGCTGATGTTGTACTTAAAATTTTTCTAATGGCTAGAGCCATTTATCAACAGAGGGTCCCCTTAGTAGGAAATATTTAAACAGAAGTTGTTCCTGCCTGTGATAGAAACAATTTCTAACCAAGTGTAATTTGTTGCCTCTTTGACCTGTAGTCATGTCTGTGTCTGTGATTTTATACTGAGTGAGTGATTTTACAGGGAAAAAGAAAAGTAAGAGTAATAAACAGGAAGAAAAGGAAAATAAGCCTAATAGATGTATGTGCATCTCAACAGAAAACATAAAATACTGGGCATGAATATGAAAGATTTAATCTCTCCTTGAGTAGGAGCTGACTTCAAATACCTCTGTGATGTTTCGAGAGTTTTGTTTTTTAGAAAAAGACTTGAATGACTACTAGGCTTCCTCCCAGGAGTGCCTGGTGTCAGGGGGCTGGAGCTCAGAAAGAAAGCAAATCAGGGATGATCAGCTTACACATCAGTTGTCGCTTGGAATTGCACTTCCTTGCACGGTTTCCAATATCCTTGATGGGTTTTTATGAGGTTTATTCACACAGTAATTGGCTGAATATTGTTATCTGAAACAGGTTTCCAAGTCATTATTGCACGTTAATGAGGCTGCTGTTCTGCAATTAGATCAGCCATGTTAGATATTCTTGAATGGAATGGCAAAGTGAAAAAGACAGCTAAGTTGTAAATATGTTTCAGAGATTCACAGTGATGGTAGGAAGTGCTTTGAGTTTTGGGGAAACTGTACACATAAAAATTAATTAATTAATTAATTAATTTTTGAGATAGAGTCTTGCTCTGTTGCCCAGGCTGGAGTGAAGTGGCATGATCTCAGCCCACTGCAACCTCTGCCCACGCTGGGTTCAAGCGATTCTTGTGCCTCAGCCTCCTGAGTAGCTGGGATTACAGGCGCCCTCCACCACACCTGGCTAATTTTTGTATTTTTAGTAGAGACGGGGTTTCACCGTGGTCTCGATCTCCTGACCTCGTGATCCGCCTGCCTCGGCCTCCCAAAGTGCTGGGATTACAAGCGTGAGCCACCGCGCCCGGCCAGAACACAGCTCTTTTAAATGGCTTATAGCATTTTGCTTTATTTCTTCTTCCTTAAGTCATAGTGTCTTCACCGTTGCTTTCGGGATCCTTAGACTGAGTGATTGTGATGTGAATGGTGACTGTTTTCAGGCTGACTTGGTTGTTTTTTCCTTAGGGAGGTATTCTGAGGACAGTACTGAGTCACGTCCCCAAATACTACACACTTGCCTCCCACTGGGTTGACTCAGGCTGCTGTGTCTTTTCACATAGTAAATGGAGCACGGTGTCCAAAACCATCACTGGGACAACTATGAGCCGTGATCATGCCAGGAAGGAATTTACCATTCCTTGCCCCTGTGAAGTTTAGAAGATTTTACGTGGGCCAAGAGGGAGCAGAAGCTTGATAGTCAAAAGTATCTTTTTAAAAATGAAATTACCTTCCTTACCTTTTTGTCAAAATTTAAAAATTGGCTCTTTTGGAAAAACCTTATAAATAGGTACATGAACAGCTTCCGGTTTTGAAGGATCATTATTGGCTTGCTTATCAAATATTTCTTGCAAGTCCTTCCAAGGCTATAGCGAAGTGAATTAGCATTGCTCCTGCTTTTGAAAATATCACAGCACACACAGACATATAAACAAATGGTTACAGTACCATGTGGTAAGTATTCATAACAGGGGTACCGTGGGCAGAATGTGTGGGGAAGAGAAGGATTAGAGAAGGTGGTGCCAGGCCTTTCCCTGGTTACATTCAGGATGGAACATTGATGCGATAGATATGTGAAATGTGCATCCCAGAGTTAGTTAGGTTCTTGTTTGCAAGGAGGGATATACTTTCTCTTTGCTTTTCCTATATTAGCATGAATCTATTTCCAGTCTGTCCCTCTCTCTGGTAGTTGATCTGTATAGCCTCTACACATACTTAACATGGTTCATTGTTGTTGATCTAAGTTGGTGAATCTGTAATAGCATGGACCAAGGCTGTACTAGTAATAAACATGCCCTTTATATAATTAGTGTCTTTTGTATGCAAGGCACTGTGCTGGACAGAGGAAATTAGGAAAATGGATGAAACACACCTTCTCCCTGTGAAAACTTGTAGTTCTGTGTAGTAGGGCAGATAAGATTATATCGTTAGAACATAGTCATGCATATAAATGCATTTTGTGAGAACGAGCTTTGTGAGATGAGAAAAGTGAACTATGTCTATCAGTTGGATCAGTAGAGACTTCATAAAGGAGATGGTCTTTGAATTGGGCCTTAAATGGTCATTCTCAGATGTGTGACTAGTAATTACTTGGAGAGGTTATTTAAAATGTCTGTTCATAGAGCATCAGAGTCTGGAGGTCTGGGACGGAGATCAAGATATGCCTATTAAACAAATACCCTAGATAATTCTTAGGAATGACCCACATTCAGACCGTACTTTGAAAACCCTATCTGTAGCATAGGTTGAATATTTTTCCCAATTTTTTGGGGATATAATTGAAGTGTAATGAACTGCACATATTTAAAGTGTACAATTTGATCAGTTATTGACATATGTATACACCAGTGACACCATCACCACAATCAAGATGATAAATGTTTTCATTCCTAACTGTTTCTCATGCCCTTTTTGTAATGTGTTCCTCCACCCATCCCTGTCTTCAGGCAACCACTGATCTACCTGCTGTCATTATAGATTAGTTTGGATTTTCTACTATTTTGTATAAATGGAATTGTACAGTGTGTATTCATTATACCTGGCTTCTTTCACTCAACATATAATGATTTTGAGATTTATCCATGTTGTGTGTACTGTGTATCAATTTATTCCTTTTTATTTGGAGTAGTGTTTCATTGTAAAATTCTTTGTGTGGACATATATTTTCATTCTCTAGAAGCAAAAAGCCTATGAGTAGAGTGTTCTATAAATGTCAGTTACATCAAGGTAATTGAATAGTGTTTAGCTCTTCTTTCTATGTTTACTGATTTTTTGGTCTTAGTACTCTATCAGTTGCTCAGAAAAGAGTAAGATTTTCTACTATGATTATGGACTTGTCTATTTTACCCTTTTATCTGTCAATTTTTCTTTATTTTTTTGAAGCCATATTATTAGGTGCATATATTTTCATAGTAGTTATGTTTTCATGAGGAATTTTTCCTTTTATCATTGAGAAATGTCTTTCTTTGTCTCTGGTAATTTTCCTTGGACTCTGTTTCACTTATATTACAATATCCATTCCTGTCTTGTCTTCCTTCCTCCCCAGTTACCTTTATATCGTTATAGTTACATATATTACATCTACATACATTGAGAACCTCGTGATTCAATGTTACACTTTTTTCTTTAAAGAGTCATATGCATTTTTTAAAAAATTAAGAGGAAAGTAGTTTTCTTTTATATTTACTTAGCTGTTTCCCATTTCTCTTGCTGTTCCTTTATTCCTGAAAATACGTTTCCTTCTGGTTATCCTTCTTTCCTTCAATAAGAAAAACTTTCCTTAGCATTTTTTATAGAGCACGTCAAGAGGTGATAATTTCTTAGTGTTATTTTATGTGAGAATGTTTTTATTTCCCCTTTATTTTGAAGGATGTTTTTATTGAATATAGAATTCTGGATTGATGGATTTTAATTTTTTTTCTCAGCAACTTAAAGATGTTGATCCATTGTCTTCTGCATCTATAGTTCTAAAGAGAGATCCAAAATCTTTTCAGTCATTCTTCACTTGTAAATACTGTTATCTTTCCTTTTTTTAAAAAAAATTATTAACTATAATTTTTTACTGTGCTGTCTTTATTTACTTTCAAGGCTTCTACCCACCCCCTGCAATCTTTGTTTTTCAGCCGTGTGATTTTGATATGTCTAGGTATGGTTTTCTTTTAAGTTTAGCTCACACTTATGGTAGAGCTTTTGATTTTGTCCCAGGAGACCCTGAGACTCTGCTTACTTTTTTTTTTTAAATCTTTGTCATTCTGTTTTTCAGATTGGATAATTTCCACAGATCCATCTTCATGTTCATTGACTCTGTTCTCTGTCCTCTCCATTCTGCTGCCTTGATCACCAAATATATTTTTATTTGAGTGCTTTTTTTTTGTTTTAAAATTTGCATTTGGTTTTGTTTCATAGTTCCTATTTTTCATCTGAGAATTCCTGTATTTTCATTTCTATCAAGTTTGTTTTTCTTTACCTCATAGAGCAAAGTGACAGTGGTTGCTTTAAGTACACGTGGAATATCCATTATCCAAAATGCTTGGAACGAGCAGTGTTTCAGATTTTTGGATTTTGGAATATTTGCATTATACTTACTGTTTCAGCATCCCTAACTCAAAAATCCCAAATTCAAAATGCTCCAATGTGCATCTCTTAATGGCCATCACGTCCATGCTCAAAAAGTTTCATATTTTGGAGCATTTTGGATTTTGGATTTTTGGATTAGGGATACTGAACCTTTATCTTTTTGATAGTTCCAATGTCTGGATCGTCTTGTGATTGACTTCTGTTAAGAATTGGTGACATTTTCGTGGTTGTTTGTAAACAAATTTTGGATTGCATGTTGCACTTTCTGAATGGCATCCTGTCATCTGTGGTGACTGTTGATGTTTTAGTTGGGTGATCAACCTGGTGAGCTCTAGGCTTTGAGTGGGACCTGCTTCCTAGGGGCAGTGATTCAGTTCTCATTGTAAGTCATTGCTGTGCTTATTTTTGTCCATCTTGTACTTAAGGGGTTAGTCTGCAACTTGTGTGAGTGGTTCAGATCTCAGTTCAGTTTTCTCAGCTTTTTCTGTGCTGGTTGGAATCTGTGCTGTGCACGTGTCACTCCAGTGTCAGGCCGATATCTGTGCAGGTTTCCACATAGAATTCGGGCATCCTTTCCTGGGCTTTCCCTACCCCAGGATCATACCCTCAGACTCCTCAACTCACAGAATCCCTTTATCTGTGGACAGACAGACAGGTTTCTCTTTGAGTTTAGTTGCCTGTGTTGTTGTGCAGCTGTGCAACTGGGGCTCATCTTTGGGGAAACATCATGTGAGAAGAAAACAAAGCAGGAACTTCACCCTGTGTGGGTTGCCTTTCCAAGTGTCGACTCTTCTGTTTAATTTTTCTGTTTGTTTACTTTTCAGAGTCCTCTGTTAGTTGTTTAGAGATTTTGGTTGTAATCAGAGAGAGGGATAGTCTGGTGGGCTCATGCCCCCATAGTGGACCTGAACTGTAGTTTGGGTTGTGAATGCACTCCAGGTGAAAGGATAATTGCGTGACACACATATGTGGTACTGGAAACGTGGAGGTATTGGCTCCACTTGTCTATTTACTCTATCAACTTTATTAATCAGAATTAAGCCTGGTACATTTTTGAGGCCAATTAGTTAAGACTGTCTAAGATCTATGAAACTCTGGCTCGTTTCCTTCCTCCCGCCCTCCCTTCCTTCTCCGTTCCTTTCTTTCACCTTCCTAACTTTCCTCTCTTCCTTTAAGTCAGTCTTGCCCCTCTTAGTGCCCATTCAGAAAAGCAAACAAATACACGTCAGCCCTGTGTGTAGGTTTTGCCTCGAGTTCCTCCTAGTGACATATTTTCAAGCTGCCAGAATAGAGATGTCTGTTCAAATATTTACTTAGCCTTTTTCCCTTTTCAAAACAGCTAAGATGGTGAGACTTTTTTTTGATATAAAAGCAACCTGTAATCACTGAAAAATTAAGAAAATAAAATATAAAAATGAAAATGAAAGTAATTCCATGATCCTACATAAAATAGATTCTTTATAAAATTTAATTCCTATATAAAACTTTAAATCTTTCTGCATATTTATAATTGTCAGCTATACCTACCTGTAGAAGTTATATATATATTTTTTAAAAAGTAGAATCATACTTTGAATATTTTTTGTATTAATTTTTTCCACAAGAAATGTGACACAAGTGTCCTTTGATGTTACCACATATTTATCTACATCATCATTGTCAGTGGCTGCATAGCCACTGTGGATGGATCTTTCTGGCCACTCCCATGTTGATGGGTTGTTGACAATAAAATTTTTATCCATGTGTCCTGTGCACTTCTCTTAATATTTTCCTGGGATAAGTTTATAAAAGTGGAATTACTGGTTTTTTCCTCCCTAGGTTTATGATGCATATTCATAGGCACACTGGAAAAAAAGTACCTGCAGTATTTGAAAGAGTTGATTTTTCCACACCCTTACCAGTATTGAACATTATCAATCTCTTTACTCTTTACATTTAACAGGAAAAAAATGTATACTAGTGTTTTGTTGTTATTGTTTTTCAGAAGTGGGGGGGTCTCACTGTGTTGCCCAGGCTGGATTGGAGCTCCTGGCCTCAAGTGATCCTCCCACCTCAACCTCCCAAGTAGCTGGGAGTACAGGCATGTGCCACAGTATCCGGTTTATACTGGTGGTGGTTTAATTCTCTTTCTTTTTTTCTGGTCACCAGTGTCACTGAACATGTTCCCAGAAGCTATTGGCTCAGTCCATTTTCTTTCTTTTTTTTTTTCTTTTTTTAGACAGAGTCTCTCTCTGTTGCCCAGGCTGGAGTGCAGTGGCACAATCTTGGCTCCTGGCAACCTCCATCTCCCAGGTTCGAGTGATTCTCCTGCCTCAGCCTTCTGAGTAGCTGGGACTACAGGTGTGCGCCACCACAACTGGCTAATTTTTGTATTTTTAGTAGAGACCGAGTTTCACCATTTTGGCCAGGCTGGTCTCGAACTCCTGACCTCAAGTGATCTGCCTGCCTTGGCCTCCCAAAGTGCTGGGATTACAGGCATGAGCCACTGCGCCCAGCCACTCAGTCCATTTTCTAATGAGACTAGAAAGGATGCCAGAATATATTCTGCAAGTTTTTCTTTTTATTCTTTCACTCCAAATGATAACCTTATTCTCATCTTTGTTGAAGTCCTCTGTGTATCCCTCCCTGTCAGTGTCTTCACTCCTTCCCTCTCTCCCTCCCTTCTATGAGCAGTCACATTCTGAATTTTGTGTTATTACCTTGATTTTCATTAGAGTTTTACTATTTATATTGTAGAACAAGTGAACTTTCATGTGCTTTTATGTTTTAACGAATGAAATCACAGTATAGCTCCTTTCATGACTTTAGGTTTTCATGCATTAGTGTGAAGTTCATCTGTGTTGTCATAGGTAGAGTTTTAGTTCTTTTGTTTTTTGCAGCTTATATTCTCCTGGATGAATGTTTCATAGTTCATTCATCCATTCTTTAATGAATATTTGCTTGGTTACAATTTTCTTTTTGCTATTACAAATGCTACCGCTGAACATTCTTGTACCTCTGAATGTATAGGTGTAAGAGTTTCACTGAGCTATGTTTTACCTAGCAGTAGAATTGCCAAAAGTCAGCACTTACGAGCATCTTTGGGTATCATCAAATTGTTTCCCAAAGTGGTTGGCCCAATTTATATTGTCTTGAGCCTTTCTAAAGTTCCCCGGTGTTTTACATCCTCTTTAACACTCGACCTCGTTCAACTTATTTTGGCAGTCTGATATGTTTAAAATAGTATCTCTAGCTGAGCTTGGTGGTGTGCCTGTAGCCCTAGCCTAGAGGCTGAAGTGGGAGGATCGCTTGAGCCCAGGAGATCAGGGTGCACTGAACCATGAGGCCGCCACTGCACTCCAGCCTGGGTGGCAGAGTGAGACCCTCTCTCAAAAATTAAATAAATAAATAATAAATGAAATCAGATGGAATATTGTGGTTTGTATTTGCATTTACCTGCTTACAGTTAAGTTTGAACACATTTTTATATATTTATTTGACATTTATAGTTTTTCTTTTGTTCATTTTTGGGTGAGGCTCATTTCTGTCTTCTAAAACTGATTGGCAGGGATTCTACATTTATATCGGTTGCTAATCATTTGTCATTTCTATGTGTTGCAATTATATTCTTCAGGTTTGTGGCTTTTCTTTTTCTGTTCTTTTTTTAAGTTGCTCTTTCATAAATGGAATGAATGTGTATATATATATACACACACGCACATTTCTTTTTTTTTGAGTAGCTTTAGGTTTCTTTATATAACATCATTCTCCAAAAAAGTCACTTCACCAGGGATTGTGCGTGGGTGTAAGTTGGCAAGTTTCATGAAGATAACCCTTTTGCTTGTCATGCTTGATTCTGTAGTTTAAGTCTCTCATGTTATTGCCTTATCATTCATATTTTCAGCATTGGGATTCTAAATATTTAATGATTTTCAAGCGTTTACCCTCTCTTTCCTAGTGTTCTGTCAGATTTAGTCCCACCCTCGGTGACAGTTTCCCTTGGCTGGGAAGTCGTACTCTAGGATGTGCTTCTTTGACTAGGAAATGTAGCTCAGAGCTTGCCTGGGAGCCCAGTGATGCCCATTTCACTGAATTGGATTTATTTCCTCCTATGTGTTTTAGTTTTCCCTAATCCTGCTTCTCATCCACACCATGCCTCCAGTATTTCCATTACTGTAATAAAAATAAAGGCTTTGGCAACTTGTCTCAAGCTGTGGTATCTGTCTACATTTCTGATGTTTTTGCAACTGTTGTGTTACGTGTTGTGTACTGTCTGTGGCATGATTTCTAGATATAAGGAACATCCGGAAAGCCGAGATTCTGTCCTGTATGTTCATTTCAATGTCTAAGGTCTTGTATGCTTGCCAGATATATAAAGCAATTTCCATTTAACTTTCCAGTTTCCCCCCATCAATGAGGACTTAATTTTCCATTTTAAACTGTTATCCTTTTTCCTGTTGTCTTCTCCCATTCCTGAAACAGTAACACCAATAACAGTCTAACCATTAGCTTTTTACATGGAGAAGCTGTTGGGACAGTTTGTGAGTGAGCAAATAAAAGGTGTGGATTGAAAAGAAATGGAATTTGGCAAAGTTGGTATTGATGCAAGTGGTTCCTTCTTTTATCAGACTGTAGTATTGTTCCAAGTTCTTCACCCCTCCCTGTATCTGTGCACTTGGTCCCCTGACTTTGAAGCTCTGTCTGCTATGGGAAGAATATACTTCTCTGCCCTGTTGATTTGGAACTTGCCCCTGTAACTGCTTTGGCTAAAGGGAAATTAGCAGATGTGACAGGAAAAGAGGCTTGAAATGTACTTGGGAGTTGTTTTTTTGCCCTTTTAAGCTTCTGCCATTATGAGGTGAACATGCCCTATGTAGCTTGCTGGTTCCAGAACAGTAAGAAGCATGTGGAGTGGACCCGAACCAACCTCAGGGCCTGAAGCCCAGCCAGTCTGGACCAGCTGAGCCCCAGCCCCGCAGACGGGTGGTTGTTGTTGCATGCCACTGAGATTTTGTAGTGGTTTGTTGATCAGCTGTAGCTGGCTGATAAAACATACATTGTAGTTGTCATATTCTTTTTCAGCTTACCAAGGGCTCATAGAATGCTGAAGATTCTCTCTTCCAAAATCATTTCACAGAAAATTCAGCTCATTTATTTCTCTCAAGTATTTCCTCTTCACCTCCCTTTCTAACTTAGCAGGAAGGATATTTGGAAAGAACTTGACTTTTTTACTTCCCTCCCTCTGCAGAGAAGCCACTGAAATAGTTTCTCAGTATTTTAGTGGGTTGTGGTGGTGGTTCTGAAAACCAGACAGGGATTGGGAGTGGGAATGTCCTCTACAGGGGAGGACATTTATCTGGAATGTCCTCTACATGGGAGGTTTTTGAAAAGCTACTGATATATGGAAGATCCTCGTGTGTGTGTGTGTGTGTGTGTGTGTGTGTGTGTGTGTGTGCATGCACACACGTGCATGTGTTCGCAATATAATCTTTTTAAAATTTCAGCGCAGGCTGGGTGCAGTGGCTCAAGCCTGTAATCCCAGCACTTTGGGAGGCCAAGGTGGGCGGATCACGAGATCAGGAGTTCGCGACCAGCCTGACCAACATGGTGAAGCCCCGTCTCTACTAAAAATACAAAAATTAGCTGGGCATGGTGGCAGATGCCTGTAATCCCAGCTACTTGGGAGGCTGAGGCAGGAGAATCGCTTGAACCCAGGAGGCAGAGGTTGCAGTGAGCCGAGATTGCGCCATTGCAGTCCAGCCTGGGTGACAAGGCGTGACTCTGTCTCAAAAAAAAAAAAAAGAGAGAAAAAAAAATCTTAGTGCCAGGTGTCTGAATTTAGTTAGTCTCAGGTTGAAGACTCTGGAATCAGTGGAATGTAAGCTTAATAAGGGCAGGGAATGTTTTTGGTTTTGATCACTACGGTATTCCCAGTTCCTAGAACAATGCCTAGCGCATAGAAGACACTCAATATCCATGTATAAATTAGATGGATGGCTGTGTGGGTGTGTGGACCCCCCACTCCTCATCCCAATGCTCGTTATTCTTTCTTCAGGCTCATGGAAACAGTAAAATGTAGGGGGGAAACTGACCTCATTTTTGAAGTTTGCTCATGGCTCCTTCTGCCCTCAGCTGCTCAGTACAATTCCCAGTTTCCAAGGATGGTGCAGTGGGAAACACATGGGCCTCAGAGTGAAGACCTGGCTCCAGTCAGGCCTGGCCACCAGCTGGGCTGGAGATCTTGGGCAAGTCCTGTGGGTCTCAGTTTCTTCATCTGTAGGATGAGGGGCCTAAATTATATAATTTTCAGATTTCGTTTTAGCTCTCAAATCTTCAACAGCCTAGAGATTCTTAATGTTAATAAAACTCCTAGAGGATTGTGTTTTGTTGTATAGCACCACATGGAAAATTGCGTAGCAGCAGGACTTGGGTATATATGGTTGGTTAATCAGGGTTTTTCTTCCTCTTAAAGAAATTCTTAGAGACCTTTAAAAAAAAAGAGAGAGAGAAAAAGAGGATGCTCATATAATTGGATTTTATTTAAACTATTTATGAAACTCTTGCTTCATGGGATCACTGCAGCTTTGCAGGCAGGTAGTGATGTGCTCTCAATGGCTCAATTTTATTTTCTCCCTTGCAAAAATGCAATTTAGAAGTTTAGGAATTATTTATGGTACTGTGGGGATAAACACAATCTGCTAAGTTATTTTTCTTGTATCATTGTTTTTTCAAGCTTCATTCCTGTATTTTAGGCTGGAAGCAGTGTCTTCATGAAATGGCCATGTTGTTATGTCCATGAACAAAATGAAGTAATGTCAGTAGGCAAAATTTATGCCAGGTTTTAAAATTGTGATTCTTAATTGGTATAATTCAAGAGTTGGATATTACTGGGTGATTCTCAGAAATAAAGACTTGATAGTCACCTAAGTATGGCAAATCATGGTCCGAAAAAGTTTGAGTTTTCTTTACTGGAGAGTGTCTCCAAGCTAGGAAGAAGTAGCTCTGTTTGAGGGAGGGAGTGTGCAGTATTTTCCAGACTTCTTTGACCAGAGAATCCCTTCATGAAAAGATTTCTTCTATGGATCCTGTCCCAAGAAGGACACATGGGGACATGCCCATCCATTGGCTGCTGGGATTGACAGTAAACTAGGAGGCTGATAGAAATGTTTTCTGGGGAAGTAGGGACAAACTACAGTAAGATTCTCTTTAAAAATTTTGTGGCCAGGCACGGTGGCTCACACCTGTAATCCCAGCACTTTGGGAGGCCGAGGCGGGCCCATCACGAGGTCAGGAGATCGAGACCATCCTGGCTAACATGGTGAAACCCCATCTCTACTAAAAGAAATAAAAAAAAATTAGCCGGGCATGGGGGCGGGCACCGGTAGTCCCAGCTACTCGGGAGGCTGAGGCAGGAGAATGCCGTGAACCCGGGAGATGGAGCTTGCAGTGAGCTGAAATTGTGCCACCGCACTCCAGCCTGGGCGACAGAGCCAGACTCCATCTCAAAGAAAAAAAAAAAAAATTTACTTTGAGGCATGCCTTCGATACAAAGGGAAGTAGCTGATACTAACATAAGTAATTCAGAACATCCATTTATCATTTTAGATTATTTGTCTGTGGAGCCCTGGAAACTGAGGGCTCGTGGGCTTCAAAGGCATTAGGAAGAAAAAAGCTCTCAGATTCCATTATATGTATTTGATACTTCATTTAGTAGAATCAGCCTTCCCTCTTTTCTTCCATCCCTGAAGCAAACCTTTAAGTATCTGTGTGGTAGGAACTATACCCATGTGCTATGGATGTAGAGGTGGTTTCTGCCTTTGGGGGACTTCGAGTCCAGTGGTAGAGGCTGATGGGTAAGCTGCTCTGTCCAAGGTGCTATGGTAACAGTTGAAGAAGGAAATGGTTCCCTGAGAGCTTGTGTAAAGCTTCATACTTGGATGTGACGCTTGAGCTGACAGATGAAGTCTGAATAGTTTAGACGACAGGGGCTGAGGGAAGAGAAGGTTTTTAAAGTACATTTTATTGTGTATATTTAAGGTATGCAACATGATGTTATAAGATATATATATATAGTAATATGGTTACTCCAGGGGAACGAATTAACATAGCCATCATCTCACTTAGTCACCCATTTCCCCCGCTGTGTCATGACCAGCTGTTGGCTACTCATTTGCTTGTGCAGAGATGCAGGGAGTGAGAGGCAGCACTGTGTGTCTGGGAAGACTGACGCATGGATCTCTGGATTACACCATGAAACATGTTAGTTAGGTGGAGGAGGTTGGAACCTACATAGGGTCAGTTCCAGAAGGGCTACGAATGCAAAATCAAAGACCTTACATCTCATCCTTCTGGTAGTAGTGAGGCATTGAAATATTTAAAGTAGGAAAATAATGTGACCAGATTGATATTTGGGAATCTGGCATTACTGTGGAGTGTGAGTGGAAGAAATGCAAGTTCAAAGACAAGGAGGACAGGCGAATTGTCTAGGCTCTAAATGATGAGGGCAGGAGCTGAAGCAGCAGTAGCAGTGGGCAGAGAGGGGGCCAGATTGTGTGCCTTTTAAGAGTTATCACCAGGCTTTGTGTGCAAGGGGACCACCTTCTTGGCATGAGGAAAAGGTCATGGATTGAAGGAGCAGATTAGTTCTGATTGTAGCTTTCCTAAGCATAATTGACACACAGAACCTTTGAGCAATACTCTGCCACTGGTACACCCTCCAGAGAATTGTAGGTGAATTCCACAGCATGCTTTTTACCCCCATTCTCTACCTTAAGCTGCCTAAATCATAATCACTAGTATAACCTCTTCCTCATCATGGAGATATTTTTAAAGAACATTATCCAGAGAAGTGCAATCTGTTAGGTGAAGGCTCTTGCTACCTAAGAAGGCAAAATGTACAAATGCTACTCATCGTCCCTACCTTATCCTCAATAAATGTTTATTGTGTTTTTGACCCACATTTGGTTGAAAACAATCCATGTAGAAGTGAACCTGTGTAGTTTATTGAGGATAAAACAAATGTTTACTGAGGATAAGGTAGGGAGGCTGAGTAGCATTTGTAAGAAAGGTGGGTGCTTGGCAAGTGAAGATGAACAAGGCACAACTGCCCTCAAGGATTGAATTGTTTGATGAGGGACACAGTCTCACAAATAGCCCCATAAGCAGATGTGTTATCATGCTTGGAGGCAAGTGGCCTTCAGAATCAGGGAGGTTATCCCAGAAGAATTACCTTGAAGAGATGTTCTTTTACCTTCATCTTGAAGAATGCATAGGCCTTCGCTAGGACAATAGGAAGGCAGGGCCTTCTAGGCAGATGGGATAGCACATTCAAAGATACAGAGTTTTGAAAGATCCAGAATGTTTATTTGAGGACAGAGAATGGCAGTGTGGTTGGGGTAGCCTAGGGGACAATGAGAGTGCTGGTGGGAGGTAGATCCAGAGAAGCCTGGAGTGTGAGGCTTTGTACGCAAAGCTAAAGGAGTGTGGACTCCGTGCTGTTGTTATTGCAGCCAGTAGAGACGTATTTGGGAAGGGAAGGCGATGAGAGAGTGGAAGAAGGGAGTCCGCCTCTTCATGTATTGTATACACTTATTTTATAGGTCATGCATTTATTTGGGGTGTGAGTGTGCCTGTGAGTGTGTACACTCTCCCTCCCACCACTTTCATGCCTGTTTTTCTGTATCCTTTAAGTTTTTTAATGCAAATACAAATGGTTTTCTTTCTTCTTATTTTCTTTCTTCTTAAAAACAAAAGCAGCACACATGTTTTACTGTTTTTTTTTTCATTTACAGTATATTTTAGACATGTTTGAATGTTAGAAAGCATTCCCATTTCTATTCACAGCTGCATGGTATTGCATTGTGTGTATGAACCATAATGTATTTAATCAGTGCTCCCTTGATGGGCATTTTGTGTGTTTCCCTCTTTTGCTATTAAAAACAATGTTTCAGTGAATAACTATGTACATGTGTCACATTTTGCATGCGAGTACATCTATAGGATTTATTTCTTGAAGTGGAATTGCTAAATCACACAGTGTATGCATTTATAATTCTTATAGACATCATGCCTATTAAGTAGACCTGGGGTGAAGCAGTCATATCTGGTATGTGGATTGAATGAGGGTAAGCAGTGAGCAAAATGGAGGATGGGGCTAAGTTAGCCTTGGTGACTCATGATGCCATTTCACAAGATGGAGACAGAGAAGCTATGTAGGTTGCATCCAAGCTTTCGAACTCTTAAGTCTGAAGTGTCTATAAGACATCTAGGTAGGAATATCTAGGAGATAGTTGCATATGAAAGACTGGAGAGTGTAAGAGAGCTCGGTAAGAGATTTTGAATTCATCAGTGAAGTTAAAAGTCACTGGCCGGGTGCCGTGGCTCATGCCTGTAATCCCAGCATTTTGGGAGACCGAGGCGGGGAGATAACTTGAGGTCAGGAGTTCCAGACCAAACTGGCCAACATGGTGAAACCCCGTCTTTACTAAAAATGCAAAAATTAGCTGGGTGTGTTGGTGGGCACCTGCAACCCCACCTACTCGGGAGGCTGAGGCAGGAGAATCGCTTGAACCTGGGAGGCAGAGGTTGCAGTGAGCCAAGACTGTGCCACTGCACTCCAGCCCAGCTGACAGAGTGAGTAAGACTCCATTTCAAAAAAAAAAAAAAGAAAAGAAAACTCATAGACTTAAGATTATATATATATATGAAAATTATCATAAAGAAGAGAAAGGCCAAAAAGTATAAGGTTTCAGAAAAATAAACATTCTCCTGGGTTCCTTTATCTATTAAATTTACTAGAATTCATTGGCATAAGGCAAAAGTTCTCATGTGGTTCAGGTCTTTATTTGACTTATTCATTCATTGTTCATGCATTCATTCATTTCGATATTTGCTGAATACCTGGTGGTACAGATTGCATATCTCTTATGTTAAATGCTTGGGACAAGAAATGTTTTAGGTTTTGGATTTGGCGTTTTGGAATATTTGCATTATACTTACTGATTTAGCATTCTTAATCTGAAAACTCGAAATCAGAAATGTTCCAATGAGCATTTCCTTTGAGCATCATGTGGGCCCTCAAAAAGTTTTGGATTTTGGAGCATTTAAGATTTCAGGTTTTTCAGATTTGAGATACTCAAGCTGTACCAGTTAATGATGAAAATACGGTCATCCCTTGGTATACATGTGGGATTGATTCCAGGACCCCTGAATATACCAAAATCTGCACATACTCAAGTCCTGCAGTTCCCCGAGGAACCTGTGTATATGAAAAGTTGGCCCTCTGTATACATGGTTTTGCATCCTGCAAAATACTGTATTTTTGACCCACAGTTGGTTAAAAACAATCCATGTAGAAGTGAACCTGTGTAGTTCCAATCTTTGTTGTTCAACGGTCAACTGTATGAGGCTACAGATGGCCCCTGCCCTCCTGCAGCTCACAGTCAGGTGGGAAATATGGTCAGGTAAACGTGTAATGTCAGTATGTACTGACACCTGCTGTGAGGAGAGCAGTATATTCCACTGTGGGAAGAGTAGGAGGTGGCATCTAGTGTGACTTGGGGAAGCTTTCAGAAAGGCCTCCTACTCTGAGATGTCAGGAATGAGTAAGGGTTGGTGGTAACAGGGAGTGGGGAAGGGGAAGTGTGATGTGGGCTGCAGGGGCAAACTAGTTTGGTAAGGGGCCAAGTGGTAGGCATTTGGGTTTGGGCCGGCCTTGGTATCCTGCTCCAGCTCCCCAATGCTGTTGTAGTGTGAAGGTCGCGGTGGCCATCGGTGAAGTGTGGCCGGGTTCCAATAACTCCTTATTTATGGATACTTAAAATTTCCCCTGATTTCCATGCATCATGAATAGTATTCTTCTTTTGATGTTTTTCAACCATTTAAAAAAGTAAAATTCATTCCTAGCTTGTAGGCCATACAAAAACCAGAGGGTTAGGGAGCCAGCCTTGGCGTGCAGGAGGTAGTGTGCTGCCTGTTAGTCCAGGCACAAGGAACAGCCTGTTCAAAGGTTGAGGAGAGAAGCACACAGGGGCTTCTCTGAGAACCTCTTCTTAGGGGTGTCCTTGCCTCCAGGGTTTCCCTCCTCCAGTCTGCCCTACGTGGAATCCCTGGATACATCGCCTTGGGTATCTCTTTCATTATTGCTGTGCCTCTCTGGAAAATCTTCCGTGATTCTCCCTGAAGGTATTCAGGGTTCTCCCCTCATTTTCTGCTTTGTTTGCCTCAGCTTCCTTTCATGAAGATTTGGGAAAAATCCTGCTCCACTGACAGGAATCTAGTATTTTAGATACGATTGGAGGTGCTGTAAACACTTCAGGGTTCTCTAGGCCACTGCTCATCCGTATGTATGCACACATAGTTTGCTTTCATTCTGAACTTTTTGTATATTTCCTGGAAAAGTTACTTTGGGATTAATTTACATATAAAAGTCCTATATTTTCATCTTATTTTTATCCTGCCACTTCAGGTATAGGGAAATAAATGAAAAAGGCTTCAAATATTGACTTCTAAGGCTTTATTACCTCAGACAGCTTCATTAGGTTTGTGGAAATCTAGTGTGCTTTGAAGGAATTAATCTAGCCTTACTTGCAATCTGTATGTGTTTACATAGAATGAACAAACATTGCATTACGTTTCATGAAAATTCAATTATTCTTGTCTCCAGGAAACATGTTCTGCTGAGTATTTAATTCTCAAGTATGTCAAGGTGATGGTTCTTGAACTGTCATAAGAATTGGGGAGCTGGGGCTCACTGCTCATTTCCATAATTAATGGAGAAATAGCCAGTGGAGACTTTTTATCACTAAGGTCCTCATGTAACCCATGTCTGAGGTTACAGGGGACATTGGGGACATCAGTCTCATTGGCATAAGGCTAATATAAAATCCTCTCTAGATTTTTGTTAGAATGAAGAGAAGTAACATCAAGGATGATACTCTACATAATTAATACTTTCTTTTGGAGTTTATTATGCATATGTATGGTTTATTCAACAGGCATTTTTTGAGATTCTGCTGTTAATGAGGTACAGCAAGAGATGGAAAGGTAACAATCAGCTGGTATTAGTGTCTGTTGTGATTGGTTGGACCGTATTTAACTGGCAAGGATCAGTTTAAATGCTTTTATTCTTGAAACATTCCTTGCAAAATCCAACAACTCATTTCCCATTGTATTGTTATTGCAATGAAGTGATTATTTTTTGGAAACACCTGTCACATATCATCACCATGTCTTTTATAGTTACACGATAGTTACTAAACTTATCCTTTTCTTCCACAAGAGTCTAACCTCCTTGAAGGTAGGACCGTGCTTAATTCCTATTGGTTAGTGGCTGCACTATTATACTGAAGAAACGGTAAGTCCGGTTTCAGCAGGCCGAGATGTGGAGGAGATGGTTTGGGGTCCAGAGTGGCCTAAGGGAATTATTTGAATCAGGCTAAGAGCATGAGTTTACTTGGAGTCTTTGAGGAGTGAGGTGTAGGTGGGTGTAGCACAGTACTAGGAGTTGAGAACGGATCAGAAATGTAGCTTGGGGGCTACACCGGGACGCACAGAGGCCATACTTAAGGGTTTGGAATGGGGCATCATTGAAAGTTTCTAAACAGAAATCACGTGGTGAGGTCCACATGGCCTTTTGGGGCCTTCCTGCCCTGGCCTTTGCCTGCCTCCTCGCTTTCTCTCCCACTCTTGCCTGTGGGTACTCCATGCTCCAAGGAGCTCTTGAATGTGCCATGCGCACTCTGTTGAGCATTTCCCAAAGGGACCCTAGGCAGTCCTCATGCTCATTTTTCAAACCGTGCCATGGTTTGCACAATTCACTAGCTGTTTAAGGAAAGAGGCCGGGTCTCTTTATTTCTTTGTCACCAGGGCTTCACGCACACCTAACCTTTAGTGGGTACTTAGTAGATATTTATTGAATGTTTGGATGGGTGAATGCATTTTGGCACAAAACCTTCACTTACGGACTGGAAGATAGATGGGATGGAGCAGAGATGGGAGGCAGTGAGACCGAGCAGGAGCGTCATACCTGGGAGAGAAGCTTTGAGCCTGTGAAGTATAGCTGTAGCAGTAGAAATTCAAGGGGGGAAATAGATTCTGGAGACCTGGGCAAGTAGAACTGACAGGACCCAGTGATCAGCGGATAAAATGGATGCTATGAAGGGCTAAGGGAAGTGGAAAAGTTGAAGACAGGCACCTGAAGCCTGCCTAATCATATCACTAGATGTTTTGCAGGGTGTGCGGTGGGCGAAAGTGGGGGTACGGGATGGGAGTGGAAACTGTTCTGTGTAGGTCTGAAAAACTTCACTACCAAAGGTTGCACAGCATAGTAAATTGTGGAGCACTAAAGCATCCTTCGTTCAACTATTCAATTTATTTACGAATTTAACTGCAACATAGTTCTATAAAGGATATGAGATAGTGACATCTGTAGATACAGATACATCTGGAGAAAACAAAAACCAAGGGGCAAAAGGTAAAGGGAAAATAAGAATATGAAAATAACAGAGCTAGGGTAAGGTTGCACGAAGAAATATACATTTCTCTCAGTTGCCACAAAAAAGCATAGATTTGGATTTCAGCTGCCTAATGGTAAAAGGAAGGAGGGAAACATAATAAATTAATACTATCTACAGTGTCTGCAAGATAAAAACATGCTCATTCTTTTTCAGAGAAAGCACAATATTCTTGACAGAGAAAGCTGAGAAAAAATTTCCCCTCATCTGTGAGGCGGAATGTGTTCCAAACAATTGAATTTCAAAATGAGCTTTCTGACATTCCTTAGTCTCTTCTTACTAGTATAATAGGATTTGATTTGCTCTGTTTAACATATGATGAAGTTAATTGTGAAAGATCTCTAGAATCCAAATCTGCAAATTATTTCCAAAACCCTGTTTTTTCTCTTTTACACCAATCGTTCTATTGGTGAGTCAATACTTGTAGCTGTTGTGTGTGTGGCAGGTTGCCAGGTGCCCCAGATGGTACCAAGGTATGTAGGAATTTTTGAAGGAGCTCACAGTTCCAGTGGGTAGTCTAGGCATAAACACATGGAAAGTATGTTAAATGCAAGAGTTGAATAATGAGAAACCGTACAGGAGAGCCCACGGAGCCTTGCCTGATTTACTGCTATGTACCTGCTTAGACATCAGGTGGGGTCTGTGAATTCAAAAGATGACAAGACCAGTGTGGGCTGGAGGAGCCGAGGGAGGTTTAACAAGGAGGGATGCTTTTTCTTTTAATAATAGCATCAATATTATTATTATTATTGTTTAGCTTATACACTAAATTAAAAAATTGATTATTTTGACAAATCTTGAATTTTAGTACAATCTTTAGAAACATCATGTCCCTGGTTTGTTTGTTTTTTTCAAAGCAGTATGCCTAGTAATTTTATCAGTGCCATTTGGGGTTACTAAGTTCTCCCTCCATTGTTTTTTTTTTTTTTAGACCCATGGACATACCTTTCTGCTGTCGCTTGTGAATGTTGTCAAATAATCCTTACATCCTAATTTACATTTGCTTATTTCAAACTGCTTGTACTGTTCTGAAAATGTCAACACTTGTTTTTTAAAATTTATTTATTTAGAGATGGAGTCTCGCTCTGTCGCCCAGGCTGGAGTGCAGTGGCGTGATCTTGGCTCACTGCAACCTCCATCTCCCAGGTTCAAGCGATTCTCCTGCCTCAGCCTCCCCCAGAGTAGCTGGGATGCATGCGACAGGTACATGCGACCATGCCCCGCTAATTTTTTGTATTTTTAGTAGATATGGGGTTTCACCGTGTTAGCCAGGATGGTCTCAATCTCCTGACCTCGTGACCCACCCACCTCAGCCTCTCAGAGTGCTGGGATTGCAGGCGTGAGCCACTGAGCCTGGCCTTGTTTTTTAAGGAATAATCTTTTAACAGTTAACTCTCGGTCCTGATAATCTCTGTATAATCTTTGGATTCTCATTGCTCTGAGGGTAAAGGTCCAAGTCCGTGAATGTGTCCTCCGAGGCAGTGCCTACTCTGCTTTGCTCTGACCAGCTCTCTGACCATGTGGACCCGCCTTCACCGTCATTCCAGCTGAGCAAGCCTTTTGGTTCTCCCTTCCTTTGCTGGGACTGCCTGGGCACATCTGATGACCCTGTGACCCACTCCAGTAGCACCTGCATATCTCCTTCACAGCAGGCATCACCACTGTAGTAAACCAATTGTGATTATGTCTTTATTTAATGTCATTGATTCTAGTTTCCCCTTCCCAAGACTGCAAGTGCCCTGAGGGCAAGGACCTTGTTGGTCGTAGACTGCTGACCCACCAGCATCTAGCACGATACCTGGCACAGAGCGGGTGGTCACGTGTACTTGATTTTGATGTCATTGTGAGGAGATTTCCTTTTCCGGTTTTCATTCAAAACCGTCTTGTTTATTGCTCATTTGTTTCTTACCCTGCAGATGGTTACCAAGCAGCTTTTTGATTTTTAAATCTTTGCAGAAGATTCCAAAAAGCCCCTCCAAAGATGACACAAGCCTGTATTTTATTGCCTTTCAAAATATATACACTTTTATTGCCAAGGGAAAATTTTTGAAGCTTGGGTATGTGTTAGTCTCCAGGGAACCAGCAGGGAAGGCCAGATTGTGAGAGTGTTAGTGGAGTAATGTCTGATGTAGTTTACTGAGCAATTTCAAAGCAGAGTAATGGAGGTAATCTCAGAAATTCTAAGCAGCAGCGTTGTAAATGCACAGAGAGAGAGTGTTGCTTTCATTTCATTGACCTGAAATCAGCTTGTTTCCCCTATCCTACTTCTAATTTGTTTTTATTACCTTAATATTCTGTGTCATGGAGGTTCTAAACATCTTTAGAATAAAATTCTTTGGAGATCTATAAACTGCTGCTTTCTAATTTCATTGCTCTTAATTATAGGTCATTGAAAATGCAAAAAACAGAAGTAATGTAGGATAGTAGAAAGAGCTTTATACTCAGCATCAGGAGGCCTGGACAATAGTTTTTTAACTAGCTGATTACTGCCTGGCTGACTGTTTGCCCTAGAGGAACCCTTTGACGTCTCTGAGCCTCAATTTCTCATCTATAAAAGGAAACTATTAGAAATGGTATTTAAGATTATTTATTATCTCAGTTTATACTCCCTCCATGCATCAGGCTTCATTTGTTCACCTAACAAACAAGGCTGGGCACGGTGGCTTATGCCTGTAATCCCAGTACTGTGGGAGGCCACGTCAAGCAAATTGCTTGAGCCCAGGAGTACAAGACCAGCCAGGGAAACGTGGTGAAACCCAGTCTCTCCAAAATTACAAAAATTAGCCAGGCACGGTAGCGTGCATCTGTATTTCAGCTGCTTGGAGGGCTGAGGCAGGAGGATTGCTTAAGCCCGGAGGTCGAGGCTGCAGTGAGCTGTGATTGTGCCACTCCATTCCAGCCTGGGTCACAGAGCAAGACCCTGTCTCAAAAAAACCAAAAAGCAAAAAAATAAACAAATATTTATTGTATGCCTACTATGTGCCAGGTACTCTCCCAGGTGCTTGAGATACAGCAGAGTGCAAACAAAGCAGTGTTCTTGTCCTCCTACAGCTTGCATTCACGCAGCATTTGAAGGGCTTACTATTTAGTCCCAATTTATGAAAGGTTCTGTGTGATTAAAGGCTGTGGCTGGAGAATATGTTGAGTAAAGAGATGGGCAGGGTTGGCCAGGCACGGTGGCTCACGCCTGTAATCCCAACACTTTGGGAGGCTGAGGCAGGCAGATCACGAGGTCAGGAGTTTGAGACCAGCCTGGTCAACGTGGTGAAACCCCATCTCTACTAAAAGCACAAAAAATTAGCCAGGCATGGTGGTGCGCGCCTGTAAGCCCAGCCTCAGGAGGCTGAGGCAGGAGAATCGCTTGAACCTGGGAGGCGGAGGTTGCAGTGAGCCGAGATAGCGTTGTTGCACTCCAGCCTGGGCGACAGAGTGAGACTCCATCTCAAAAAAGAAAAAAAAAAAAAAGAGAGAGATGGGCAGGGTCATTAGCAGGCAGGATTGAAAAGATTGAAAAATGAGGCTCCATCTTACCTTGGCTGCTGAAAATGGCTCCCCCAGGGCATTGCTCATGGCCCCCCGAACGGTCCACAGGAGGAAAGGATATTCCTGTCCCTAGCCCTGTCCAGCTACCAAAACAACAGCAGGGAAAGGGAGGCCGAGGGTAGCCCACTTACCTGCCTTGGTAAGGGTCCCCCCTGCTGTTGGATTTAGCTTCCAGGTGTGTCATTTCAAATGGCCCCTGATCCTCTACCGTGTGCAAGACAAAAGTACAAACACTTGCTTGTCCAGCCAGGCCCCGAGCCACCCTCCTCCCTTTCCCCTACATATGTCCAAGTCAGTGGGCAAGCTGGCAGCCCGGCGTCTCCAGCACATGGGGTGCACCCTGTCTCATCTGCAGGCCATTGTGTTGTGTGTTCACAGTTCAGAAGCTGACTCACTGTCTCTGCCTGCCAACATCCTCCACCACCCCCACCTCCCAACCCTATGGCCAGGGGGCATGGGTATTGAATGGCAGTGCCATCAGAGCTTGCCAGCACCCACCCATCCAATTCTCGGCCACTAGGATCAGAGATTATTTCTTCCTCCCTGAATCTCTCAGTCCCTGCTGCACCATCCACAGCTGCGGGGGAAGGGCTGGCCAACGTTTTTGATCTTGTTTTCCGTGCCTATCACAATGCCTGTCACATACCAGATCCCCTGAAATTGTTGAGCAGACTGTTATCATAATCTCCTGTGATATTTGCCACATTTTACCTTTTGGCATGGTTATTTTAGAATATTTTTAAACTTTCTAGGTCTGAGCTCTTTGATAGCAGGGCCTGGGTTTTATTTATTTTTTAATCTCCTAAAGCACCTGGTTCTTGGACTCCATGAATATTTAATAGCCTGAAATAAACAGAATTTAGTTCCTGGATAGTTGAATTTGAGAGGTGGAAATAAACATAGGGTTTTTATTTCTGTTTCTCTCAGGGGAAACTGAGTCAAAGAAAAATAAGTAACTCACAAGCTGATGTGTCAACCAAGGCTACAAATCCAGAGAGAAATTCAGCAATACAAGAACATTGTAATATTAGAAAGCTTCCAGATCTCTCCACTCAGGAGAATTTCCTACCTGTCACACACAGATCTGTCATACACATTATGCTTTGTTTGCTGAAAACCTCCTGAAGCTGAATGGGTTTACTTTGGCATCAGCGGAGGCCATGACTGAGGGCGGAGATGAGACATTGGATCGCTCTTGTGTGGCTTCCGCATGGCCGTCGTGGTTCCTCTGCCCAGCCCTCTCCTGCAAGGGACTCGATCAGCTCCAGGGCGCAGCTTGTGCGTCTGCTCCCACGGCCAAGTCCCCTTGGCTCCCTTCCCCTTGGCTCTGGTTTGGCCTGACTCTGCCTTCTGCTCCTCAGGTCTGTCTAGGTTTAGTCCTATGTAATCATTTGAAGCAAAGCCTGCCCATGACTGGAAATGCAGTCCTGGCTTGGCAGAAAAGGGGTTTGTGCAAGAGCCGGCTGTACCTGTGTCTGAAACACCTGAGGCCCTCCCAGGTCTAGGGATGCAAGAATCCTGGGTTGGCAAAGCTGGCCTTCCTGCCAGGGCTGAGGAGCACTGGAGCCCTAGAAGGGGACTGCTGTCTAGTCCCTTGGCCAGCCAGAGTAAGGGCCTCTGTAGTCAAACATGAATTCACAAATGGGAAGAGCAGGAGGTGACTCAGATCCACCTCCCCCATAACTGCTAATAATAGTGAATTATTAAGAGCATAAAATCAGGATCTTGTTTCCCACATAGAGATCAGGCCCATCAGCCCTGAGCAGTTATATAATCCACCTCGTACACGTGGATAGTATTGAGACTGGCACTTCCAAGCAGAAGCCTGCTAAATAAGGACATGTTTATTGTTTCCTCTACCTCATCAAAATGTCTGTTTCTTATTCCTAAGAATGGCAGGGAGTAAAGGATTCTTTATTTCCCTTGATATTTTTCATTTCAAGAATCAACATGGGCAGGTTTACAGTGTTCACAAACATGCTGGTAGCAATTTAATTGCAGGAAGAATGAAATTTTGCTCAGGCAAGTGCAAATTTGTCTGTTGTGGTGAGAAGGGCCATCCATGCCTGTATAAATGGTGCCATTGTACCCTGAAGATACATTTTAACAAGGATGGTGGTAGTAATTTTTATTCTTTTGTTCTCTCAGATGCATTCCATTAAAATTAAAGCATGAAATATATTAATTTGACGAAATGGATTTGTTTCCACTTGATGTGTTGCTTTGTGAAACTTTAACATTGTCTCATAATGTTCAACAGAACTGGTGACACTGGTCCATGTGGCGGGCATGGAGGGAAACATGATTCCTCTGAGAGCAGTCTAATAATCCGTTTCTTGGAACTGCATTACTTCCAAGAAAAACAAATTAGTTTAATATATTTCTAGAAATGGAAACTCTTGGATACATCAGAAACAAATTTGAATTTAGGCAATCTAATTAACCTTTAGCTCAAAATGTTGGTATTTTCACAACTCTTTTGGACAGAGATTGTTGTTAATGGTGCTTCAAACTTTTTTTTCAGATCTTTTATCTCTAAAAAGCAATTTATGATTTTTTTTTGACTGTAGTATACTGGGATGGCTTTTTGATGTGATTTTCTTATATTACTCTGGCTCCACTTTTGTGGGAACTTCTTTCCTTTTCTCTTTTGTGCTCTTGGCTCACAGTGACCCAGCCACCTTTGTGGGCGGTGGTGGAATGTGCTCCGGTTGCCTGCTGCCCATGTTGGTGTGCCCAGAGCGGGAGGGACATCATTTTGACCACAGCACTTTGGCCTTAGAATGATGCAGAGACTCCATGTCACTGCCTGTTCCTCTTTCTTTACTCTTTTAAAGAAAGACTTCTTTCTATTAAAGTTTACTCACTTTCTAGCTTAAGGAGTCAAATCATTCTGCAAGGTTTAGTACCAAGCCCCAGCGGTCTCCTATACGCCTTTCCCTCTTCCCTGACTCCCTCCACCTTCCTATTTCTTCCTCCCTAGAGGCTTCCAGTTTCAACTCTTTTGACATCTGAGTCTTTGGAATCGTTCTCTGTATCTCTAAGTAACATGTTCATATTTCTGCTCCTTGATTTCTTTCCGTTTTAAATATTCTCCTTTGACCATGCAATGTGAAATATGAGGACTTAGCCATGTCTTCCCTACCGTAACCCCAAACCAACCAAATGGCAGCCTTTTCATTCGTCCAACTTCTCTGCAGTTAGAGCATGTTTTGGGATAGATCGGTGCTCTGTATTAGGTTATTTTGACTGATGCAATCCACAGGTAAAATATTTAGTAAACTGTAATTACCTTTTCTCTTTCACATAACTTTTTCTTCAGTCTTTTTTTGTCTGCTTAGTTTTCTGTATGCTTTTCAGTAATGCAAACGCACACTCTCTACAAATTGCCTGTACTGACTCTCAATACATTCACATACATTGCTCTTTTTGTTTGATCTTTTGGAGATGTCTGTCCCAGAACCTCTGACCTGCCCCTGCCTAGGCAGGCTGTTCTTTTATCATATAGGTGTACTGTTTCCTGTGTCTTCCTGTGTATTATGTTTTTCAGGGGTTCAGTTGGAGGGCCAGAAACCACACTAGCTATTTTAAACAGAAAGAGATTTAAAAGAGAGATTAGGTGCTTTCTAAATTATTGGAAAGGCTGGAGGAGTGGGCTTGAGACTAGGTTTCCAGCAATGCCCCAGAACCACACAGCTGCCCTGGCCTGCCGGGGGTGTTGCTTTATCTGCCACATTAGGATGGGAGGGAGTCAGGAGGCCGCCTCTGTGACTATTCACTTCAAGAACATTCTGCTGTAGCTGCAGTCCAAGGATCAGAACCTTACATTGCAGCTACTGCCTCTTGATACCCATGAAGCTGGTGACTGACTACTGAAGTACTTCTAGAACAATCCAGTAGCCCTCTACATGCCGGCCAGGAGAAAGAGCCAAGCTGCAGAACGATGGCCTCCACCTTCACTTCTCAAGTCTTACTTGAGTACATCTAATTGGAGAAACCGAAATTACTCAAGGAACTCAGTTGCAGGAAGGAACAGTTATAGGAGTTCCTTTACTCAAGGAACTCCAGGAAGGCCAGGAAATGTGGTGTTTAACTTTGTAGGTTCTGTAGTACAGAAAGGCAGGTGGGAATGGAAATGAATGCTGAGTGCCATTCCACCGTGCACACTACACCAGAGCTGTGTGTGTGTGTGTGTGTGTGTGTGTTTATGGGCTTGTTTTGATGGACTGAGACATTTTAATGTCTTTTTTTGTTTGTTTGTTTTGAGTCACGGCATCACTCTGTCATTTAAGTTGGAATGCAGTGTCGCAATCCCAGCTCACTGGAACCTTTGCCTCCCAGGCTCAAGCAATCCTCCCACCTCAGCCTCCCGAGTAGCTGGGACTACTGGCATGCACCACCACGCCTGGCTAATTTTTTGTATTTTTAATAGAGACAGAGTTTCACTACCTTGCCTAGGCTGGTCTTGAATACCTGAGCTCAGATGATCCACCCACCTTGGCCTCCCAAAGTGCGGAGATTACAGCCATGAGCCACCACGCCTGGCCCAGACATTTTAATTTCTGATCATTTATTTGTAGCCAGTTTTTCTCCCTGGGACTTAAAATTTTTTTAATACCTTATTGAGGAAAACTTTAGGTAATTATTCAAGGATTATTTAGTAAATTTATAGAGTTTTCCAGCCACCATCACAATCAACCCCAAAAAGTTTCCTCATGCCCATGTGCAGCCAGTCCTGACTCCCAGCCCCAGGCAGCCACCTGTTCTACTTCCTTTTTTTGAGAGAGGGTCTCACTGCTGTTGCCCAGACAGGAGTGCAGTGGCGCGATCCACTATTCTACTTTCTGTCTCTATAGATTTGTCTTTTCTTGACATTTTTGGTAAATGGAATCATACAATATCTAGTCTTTGGCATATGGCTTTTTTCACTTAGCATAGTGTTTGCGGTTCATCTTGTTAGCATGTCTCAGTAGTTTGTTCTTTACTATTGTTGAATGGTATTGTACACATTTTATTTATCCATTTACCAGTCAGTGGGCATTTACATCCTTTACAGTTTTTGTCTGTAATGAATAAAGATGCTATAAACAGTCACATACAGGTCTTTATGTGGCCATATGATTTCATTTCTTTGGGGTAGGCACCCAGGAGTAGAATTGCTGGGTTGTATGGTAAGCTTATGATTGACTTTTAAAGAAACTGCTGAACTTTTTCTAAAGTGACTGTACATGAGCAATATGTGAGGGTTCTAGTTTCTCTACATCTTCACCAACACTTTGTATTATCTGACTTCTTGAAAATAGTCGTCCCAGCGAGTTTGTATCTCATTAGTTTTACTTTACATTTTCCTCTTGAATAATCATGTTAAGCATCTTTTCATATGCTTAGTAGCCATTTGTATATATTTTCTGATTAAATGCCTATTCAAATATTGTGCCCATTTTTAATTGGATTGTCTTATTATTCAGTTGTAAGAGTTCTTTACATATTCTAGATATAAGATCTTTATTATATGTGTGATTGCTTATATTTTCTTCTGGTCTGTGGCTTGTCTTTTTATTTTCTTAGTGGTATCTTTTGAAATTTTAAATTTTAATGAAATCTAATTCATCCTTTTTTTATGGATTATGATTTTTGTGTTGTACCTAAGAACAATTTGACTAACCCGAGTCACATAGATTCTCCCATATATTTTCTTCTAGAAGTTTATTATTTTATCTCCTGCATTGTGGTATATTTTCCATTTTGATGTAAATTTTGTATATGACATAAGGAAAGGTTCTAAATTCATCTTTTTGAATGTGTATATCCATTTGTTTAGAACCATTTGTTGAGAAAATTAGTGCTTCCCCATTGAATTGCCTTGGTATCTTTGTTGAAAGTCTGTATATAGTACTGTGCAGTCTTGACTATTGAAGCTTTAGAATCTATTTAAAATTGGTTAGTGTTAAGTTCTCAAACTGTTCTTTTCTCAAAATTCTTCTGGCTATTCTACTGCCTTTGTATTAGAATACCAATTTTGTCAATCTCACAAAAATGTCTGTTGGAATTTTGATAGGAATTTCATCGAATCTTTAGATCATTTAGAGAAAATCGCCATCTCAATAGTATTGAGTTAGGATGGAATTTATATTTATATCAGAGCTTGGCAAACTTTTTTCTGAAAGGGCTAGGTAGTGAAGAATTATTTTCATAAGCCCTGCAGTCTCTGCCACAGCTACTCAACTCTGCTATTGTGGTGAGAAAGTAGTGTGGACAATGAGCTGTGTTCCGGTAACTATTTACGAAAGCTGGAGGCCAGACCCTGGGCCTCTGACTTGATCGTCTTTAATTCCTTTCAGCAGTGTTTTATAGTTTTTAGAGTACAAGTCTTGCACTTATTTAATGAAATTTATTTCTAAGTATTTTATTCTTCTTAACGATATTGTGAATGGGACTGCTTTTTAAATTTCATTTTCAGATTGTTTATTCCTAGTACATACAATATGATTGATTTTCATATGACGATCTTGTATCCTGTGGCTTTGCTAAAGTTGTTTATTAGTTCTAGAAGGTTTCCAGGAACCTTTTCTTTGTCCTTGTGGGTTCTGAAACCTCACATTGTGTACCTTGGTGTGGATCTACTTTCATCCGTTGCATGGGCCGACTTTCTTGTCATCTGTAAAAAAACTAACAGTAAAATTCCTTTTTTCAGTTTAGGGCATTTGTTTTGTGGCCTTGTCTTTGTAAGGAAAAGAAAGAAAGAGAAAGAGCATGGTTATGTTATTATGCCTGTACTGAAACTATCATAGGAAAAATTTTCAACAACAATAGGTGTGTTAAAACTTTAATAATACAAATTATCTGTAGGTTTCATTTCTTATGCCTGTGGCATAAATATATCAACAGCATTATGAGCAGATTTGTTTTCTTAAAAAAAAAAAAACTGGGATTAAAGCACAGAGCACATGCCATTTTTCTGTTGCCTTGTGCATGAAAACTGCTTGGTGGATTCTGCATAGTTAGTCCCTTAACAGCATGTTTCAACCCTGCATTTCTTTCATTTTCCTTTTGGTTTACATTACTGATTTCCTCTCTCCCCTTCCCCCCGTAATAGCCAGTTGGGAAAGGCCTTGTTAAAGTGAAGGAATGGAAGAGTCTCTACTAAGGTAATGTAGTCGTGCTAATAACTTCAGGCACAGGAGGTTTCATAAGGGGTTGTTCTAGTGTCGGGATTCATGGCAGGTGCTGTGGAGTGGACCACGATTCCACCTCTGGACTTAAGTATGTACATTTGGTTGCACTTCTCCGTCTTATTTTTTTATTAACCAGTTTATTCATTTCTAAGCAGCATTTATTGAACACCTGCTGTGTGCTGTTTCCTAGAAATGCAAAGGAAAGTTAGTCCCTGTTAAGGGGCCAGCATTACATTTTGGATAGACAGAAAGAGTTTCTTGTGTTGCCACCCAGCTGAGTTTGAGGAACAGGCTGTGACTCAGCAGAGCAGCTGGCTTGATCAGCAGCTGGTTCCACCATATGTGCAGGCTTCACACTCCCACAATGGACAATCCTGACCTTGACTGGCCCTCGGGCCAGTGTCCTCCAAGTCCATCAGAGCAGTCTGGGTGGAGTCATTGGGAATCTTGGGCTGTCTTCTAGCTTATTCCAGGTCTTCTTCACTATTGGGGATATGTTGGGGGAGAAAGAGCTGCTCCCGAGTCAGGCCTTGCTGAACCTATAAGATTGCTTTGTCACTTTTTCCCTTCTCTGTTTTGAACACTCTCCTTACCTTTACTCAATTGCCAGGGATGAGAACATTCCTTAGTAGTGTTTAGGTTTTCCTCAACCTATTAGATACCTATTTTCCTCTTTCATTTATAAGCTCTTATAGTACTGGGACCACATATAGTGTTTTCCTATAACTGTGAAATCAGCAGCAGGCCAGCATTCCTTACCTTTTTATAATACATGAAAATTTTCAAACCGCAAACCAGAGAAAAGTATCTCTTATAGAGTTCAGAAAGAAAGAAAGGAGAGGAGAGGAGAGGGGAGGGGAGGGGAGGGGAGAGGAAGGGAGGGGAGGGGAGAGAAAAAAGAAAAGAAAAGAAAAAGAAAATAAAGAAATTGGCCTCCTTGGAGAGGTCAACAACTTACTCATGAAATCACAACATGAAAATAACAAAATGAACATCTTTCTACAAAGAGGATGAATTATCTTTTCAAGTGTCCTTGAAGAGAACAACTAGAAGAGTCACGCAGGCAGCAGCATGGGGGCCTTAGATTAGATATAACGAAGACCCTCTAGCTGCTGGAGAGTGCGGAAGCTTGAACTGAGTTATGAAGAGTATGTTAGAGTTTTGAAATTGACTGAGGAGATTTTCATTTCTTGGAGGCATTTTAAATACAGTCCTCTTGAAAGGAATAGATACGTGGAACATCCTTGGAAAAGTCCATTTTAATCTCAAGTACTAGTCAAATCTATTTAAAAGCAAAAAGAGGAGAAAAAAATCTGCTTTTAATAGTTAATTTTTGTGTAGTTGTATTAGGATGCAAACTGAACTAGTGCTCTTCATCTTCAACAACTGTCTGTTAAGCCTACATCATTTGAAAAAGTAAAAACAATGAGAATTCTGAGAGCACGGTTAGCAAGGTGCTAACCTTGGTTGGTGATGTGTATACTTTTTGTTTCTTCATTTTATGTTAATACTAGTTTAAAGTTAACTTAGTCTGGACACTATACTAGTCTTATCTGCGTATTATAGTTTACTTGCTATTTTGCTCATTGGCTTCTAACTAAAACTAGACCAGCTTAGCACCTTGCTTCAGACTACATCTCCAATCGATTTTCTGTTCTGACTTTTTAAAGACCCCCTGGTCTTCCCATTTGTCTGTTTCATCCCCATTAACACTGATGGACACACCTCTTAATTCTCAACCCAGTGTTACCTTCTATAGCCATGTCACTCTAAGTACTCTTGTGAAAACCAGTCCTGTAACCTTTGGTATTTGTCAGAAATTATTTGATAAGCACTAGGAGATATCTTTTTTCTTTCAATAAATGGGGGCATTAAAAGTCCATTCATTGGTAGTTTTTTTTTAATGTAAGCATCATTAGCTTTTTTATTTATTCAATTTTAACTTATAAAGACCTCTTCATAGCCATACTTTTTTTGAAAAAAAGAATTTTTTTCAGAAATTTTTTATCAACCTCTGTCTGGATTCTTCCCATGTCTATAATGCTTCCACTGTAGGAGAATCAATTTTATCCTTATTTTTAACATACCTCAATAACTGTGGTGAGTGGCCCTTAGCAGGACAGACCTGCCTCTTTTTTCTGATCTTTGCAGGCTTCTGAAGCTCATTTCTCACACACAACACCTGTGTAGTTCCTTCTTTTCAACAGCGGTGGGTAATGCGCAGCTCTCTGAATGCTCCTTCTCTCTTTGCCGTGGTAACTTTACACATGCCACTCCTGGCTGTAGTCCCTTCCCCATTCCCTTAATTTCTACTCATCCTTAAAGATTTAATTTGCTTCTCATCTGCAAAGTCTTCACAGATCCTGCCTCTGCCCCTCCTTTTCCATTCCTATCCCCAACTCCAGGCCAACATGAAACCTTTGTTTGTATTTCTGAAATGCTCTGTGTACCTCTCTCCAGTGCCATTGTCATGCCTGTGTGATTTCTGAGTATCCTTCCTGTTTCCCCCACTAGATGTTGAGCTCCTTAAAGGCAAGAGCCATGTCTTAGTCAACTGTATATTGCCAGGCTTAGCTCTGAAAACATAATAAATGTTTAGTGGAAGAAGATAAGGAAATATGTTCTATACCTCATTGGAGGTTCTGTTTGTTTGTTGTTCCCTAGGCTTGTTTCAGTTTCACATCAACTCAGAGGATGTGAGACTTCATAATGGTCCTGATGGCACCCACCCATCCACTGAGAACTCATTCTCAGGCATGCTGGCAAAGTGACTCAGTGATTTTCAAACCTGGGGAGCTTGATAAAAATGCCTATTTCCTTCCAGAGAGTCGAATGCAAGGCTGTGTGTGGTGCCTGGGATCTGTAGACTGAAGCAGCATCCCTGGTGATTCTGGTGCAGGAAGTTGTTATCCACCTCTGAGAAGCTGATCTGGATTGGGAATGGAGCCCATTTGGAGTCCGCAGCCCATGCTGGCTCTTCTATGGATTCCTTGAACCCATGAGCACATGGGCACCTCGGCCTTACGCTGCAGTGACTTCTCTCTTTACTAGCACAGCCTGTGCAGGAATGTTAAGAGGCACATATTCTTCAGTTCATGCAACAGATGTGCTTCTGAGACATTGAATACAAATTAAAGTTTTATAAATGGACCATGGGATACCGGCAGTGAATTATTTTGTGAGTTGAATAGTCACTCCCCGATTTATTGGTTGTTAAGCCCTCCATTTTTAAGAATTAGTTTGTTTAAATTAGATTAAATGTTTCTATCTGTGGTTTACGTTTTTTGACTGTGTGAATTTAATAATTTATTTTTTATTTTTATTTATTTATTTATTGCCACCGGTGATCACCCATTCTTAACCAATCCTTAAATGGGCATTTTAAGGTTTCATTAACAACATTTTACTGCAGTTGGAGAATGACTTTCGAAGCTTCAGAAGCCCTAATCTAGGGGCCATTTCATTTCTGAGAAGGTTCATGATCATTGCCCAAGTAATTTCTCATTGTAATATCTAGAGTCCTACAAGCTTATGAGCTAACAACATTTGCCCATGAAGTTTTAGATGCTGAAATAAGATACAATAGGTCTGAAATGTTAATAAAATATTCTTCAGTGATCTCCTTTTTTAGTCAGCTTTGCTATATCCTCTTCCTGTGTCAACTGCTCACAATGTGGGCTTTCCATACTGACAGTACCCCCACCATGCTACATGTTATAGGTGAACAGTCTAATTTTTTCCAGTAGCTTCCACTCTCTTCTGTGGATAAATGTTAGTTTGATGATGATAATAATAGTCATAAGTTTTATTGTCATCATTACTGTTCTTATTATTCTTCTCTGGACCTCTGTGTTTCCTATCAGTAAAATAAGTGTGGTCAGACCAAAAGATGATTTCTAAGATGACTTATGCCTTAACATTTTGTAGTTCTATGATTCTAGATATACACTTTGATGATTATAGATGCTCATTACCTTAAGAAAGCTATCAGAAGGGAATGATGAACTATGTTTCAAAACATTTATTTTCTTAGTAACATGGCTAACTTCAGAATGTCATTAAATAGGATATATCTTGGTGCAACGTTTATTATCCATTTTCCTGACTGAGAGACTGAGGCCAGGGGTAAAAACTTATAGCCACCAAATATCAGAGTTGGAAGGAACCTGAGAGAACATCTTGTCTGTCCCTGCTTTCGGAAAGTGGTGATATTCTCAACCCAAGAGTTATTGTGACATGTTATAGACATCAAGATAAACTCTTTCAAGAGCTTCAGTGTCATGGAAACCCTTTGTGTCAGCAACATCAAAACCCATGATTTTCTAAGTGGCATTTCTCATTCTACGATGCACTGCAAAATAATATTGCCAAACCATGAAAGATTACACATCTGTAGTACCAGGGTTAGCTCAAGATTTCAGAACGTGCCAATTAGATATTTTTTCCCTTGGCTGGTGAAAGCGGAAAAAAAAAAAAAAGTTAGCCATATAATGAAAGAAAAGGAGAATTTGTCTGACAGTAATGTTGTATCTTATTAAAATAATCGAATTCCCTGTAATATTTTCATCAAGTGCTTCATATTTAGGGACAGAATTATTTAAGGATAATCCATAATATTATAGAAAGAATACTTATGTTTTAAAATATAATTCGACCAGAAATCTTTGAATCTGTTTCAAAGAGGGCCATTTCATTCATAAAAGGTAATGACACTATTCTAATGCCAGTGTTTGATTGTTCATTTTTTTCCTGTGTCTGCAGAATGGATTACAGATTCCTTGCATAATCAGCAATCCATTTTGTTTTCTAACAATTAGCCAGTTATTCATACTCACAAGAATGCGATGCTAGCATGCTGTAGTCCGTTTCTGATCTTACACAGGAAAATGATAGTGAGATAAGAGTAGAAAGATGATTTCATTTGCCTTTATAGGGTAATGTATGGGAGATGTTCCTGTATAGTCATATCCTTTTGGAATGATGAAATTTAAGGGTTTCCGTATCTGGAATTTGTATCCATATAACACAGATGTGCATATGACTTGGCAAACCATAACTCCCTTTTCCAGCTGTTATGTGATGGGTACATTTTGAAAATGTATCTTCCTGCCAATCTCAGTTTACTGGATTCTGGTCATTTCAAGCCTGATGAGATTTGGGTTCTTGAAAAGGGCTCGAGACTGACATGACTCCCTTACACAGATGTCTTCACAGAAACCAGTGTTTAGCCATTGCCACTTCCATTGACTGTTTCTTGGGACCACTTGGTGGCAGGCTCACAGTCAGCTGCCCAGCTCGCACTTTCTGCTGTTTTCCCTCATGCAGCTATCGCCACTTGCTTGGTCCACCGAGGTTCCTCTCCTGTGCGTTGCTGCACCGCCCCAATTCCACTCCGTTCACACCACCTCACAGCAGAACCGGCCTGTCTCCCATTTTGCGGAGCCCCGCCCCACACTTCATATCCCTGCTGTGTGTACCTCAGCAGGTGACAGTAGCTAATCCCTCCGCTGGATACCTTCTTGATTTTCTCTCTAAACAACTGCAGAGAGCTGAGAAAACCCCTTCTCCTACTCCAACATGTCAGAATCCAGCGCCTAGCTGTTAGTTGCCACTGCGGGAAGTCTCAGACCCTCTGCCAGGCTCTGGAATTTAGTCGTGTAGAATGTTCTGTACACTGGCCTAGGCATCTCTTAAAGGAACTGGGTTTCTGTCTGTGAGGATGACTCAGTTCAAGTGTCAATTGATAATGTCTCATGAAAAAATTAAAGGCGATGGAAAAATATGTGGTCATTGCTTCTAAAAAGATAAGGTTTGGCTCATGCCTGTAATCCCAGCACTTTGGGAGGCTGAGGCGGGCGGATCACGAGGTCAGGAGATCGAGACCATCCTGGTTAACGTGGTGAAACCCCGTCTCTACTAAAAAAATACCAAAAATCAGCCGGGCGTGGTGGCGGGCGCCTGTAGTCCCAACTACTCCGGAGGCTGAGGCAGGAGAATGGCGTGAACCCGGGAGGCGGAGCTTGCAGTGAGCCGAGATTGCGCCACTGCACTCCAGCCTGGGCGACAGAGCGAGACTCTGTCTCAAAAAAAAAAAAAAAAAGATAAGGTTTGGATTTGGAGTAGGAAAATATAAGATGAACAGAGCTTTTACAACTATTCTTTTTCCTTTAGGGGAACTAGATTTCTAATCAGTGTTTTTCAATATAGTTTAATGGCTAACTTTGTGGGTTTAGGATTTCGAGGTTCTGCATCTGAATTCTAGTTTTGTCATTTGTCATTTGTGTGCCCTTACACAAGATACTTACCTCTCTGAGTCTCATTCTTCTCATCTCAAAAATAGGAATAATACTGGTGCTGACCTTGAAGAGTTGTAAAAATTAAAAAGTGATGGATGCAGAGCACTTAGAATAGTTTCTGACACAATAAAACTTCAATGAGTAGTAGACTTCATTATTATCTATTTTATTATTACTATTATTGTTCACAACACCATTCCAAAAGGAATTAATTTTTGATAAAGAAGCAGAATTTCTTTAATACAGTTGGCCCTCCATACCTGCAGGTTCTGCATCCACAGACTCAACCAAGTGTGGATCAAAAATATTCAGGAAAAAAAAATGCAAGTAAAAAACAATACAGTATAGCAACTATTTACATAGCATTTACATGGTATTGTGTTTTATAAGTAGACATAGAGATAATTTAAAGTGGACAAGAGAATGCACATAGATTATATGCAAATACTATGCTATTTTATATGAGGGACTTGAGCATCTTCAGGTTTTGGTATTTGCAGGGTCTCCTGGAACCAGTCCCCTGCAGATATTGAGGGATGACTGTAAACTGCCCAATTTCAGCTCTACAGCGAACTCGTATTTACAGATGTATACATGTTAAGTATCAACATTACATAATGGAAAAAAGAATAAGAGTAATATTCAGATCGTTTTATTTTCTCCTCTGTAATTTTTTATTAGAATAACTAGTAACTCTATGTAAGGCTTAAAAGTGGATTTGTTCTGTATAGTTTGTGTAGCGCATGGGACTGGGTTTGTTGCTACTAAACTCAAAAACAAAGTTGGAATCTAAGTCCTGTGTTTATTAAAAATTCCAAGAAAAACAAGGCTTTCTTTTTCATCTAACTTTTCTAGAAAATAGACAAATCAATGAGATCCTGTAAGTCTCACTGTCCTGGAAGAAGGTGAGTGGAAAGTAAGAGACTCAATTTTTTTTAATCTTTTTAATATGTGTTCATGATACAAAATTGAGCACTCTGAATTTTCCCAGACCTTTCTCCCTTTGCTGTATTAACCTCAAGTACCTTTGAATAGTCTTGGTACAGGTATATTCTATTTATAATAACCAGTCTATTATCTGGTTCTCTTCCTCTTCCTGTGTTCCTTTCTTCCCGCTCTTACTGATCAGAAAAGGCTTTCTAAGCTAGAGTGTGAGAGTTACATGTTAACAATAAGTGAACCCCATTGAGGGGTTTCAGCCACTGAGAGACTGACCCAGAAGCAGCAGTAGAGGGCGCTCGGCCGCTCATTTCATAATAATGGAGCCTGCACCAAACATCTTTCATTTGAGGAGCTAAAAATGAATTGCACGTATTAATTAAGTCTTGCAGAGGCCTTGTTCAGTGATCCAGTGCTAAGTGCCTAAAATAAGTAGATCTTATTTTAATCTTGGGGAAACTGGGTATAAGAGGGAATTTCCTGAGACTCCATAGCAAGAGTCAGAATTTCAGCAAAAACCCAGGAATCCTTCTCTTACCTTTTCTTGCTCTGGCTAATATCCCAAATAGCCCTTCATTTAGGAAGAACCAAAGGGAAACTCGAGGAGTTTTAATTTCCTCTTGAATAATTCCTTTAATGAAGGACATATGAGATTTTTGCTTGAAGTAAATGTTACCCGCAACACTGTACCACCTATTTTAACATTAATCCCTTTTGTTAGATAGCTGTTCTAGTGGCTCTTTGCTTTTAACCGACAAAGGCCCTTAAGAAAAGGAAAATGAAAAATAAATAGCAGTCCTGGAATCCTGTTGCCTAGTGCAGGCAGATCATATTCTGTATGATCTTGTTGGCTCATATTATGTGGTGATTAGAGCAGGGCTTCAATCAGCTGGATGATTCCCCAAGGCAGGGTCTTGTCCCACCAGTGCACATGGTGCGCCCCGTCTGACACCAGGGCGACTTGAGAATTGAGCCCAAGGAAGCTGCAGTGTGGTGCAGCAGATGCGTACTGGTGGTTGCCATGGAGATCTCTAATACTGCTGAAACCCAAAGAAAGGGCATTTGCCACAGCTCAGGAGCCTGCCTGAAAATGAATGAGAAACAAGTGGAATTCAGAATAGTCCCCCAGCTCCTTATCCCACATGGAGTTTTAATTTCCTTTTTTCCTCTTCTTCCTCTTCCTTTTTCAAAGAATAGATTGAAAACAAGGCTGTGTTATAAAGCATGCTCAGCCCCCTCCGACCTCATTGCTGCCTGATATATCCCTGGAATAGATGTGTATTAATGACCACGCATGACTAATAGGATTGGGGCTGGGGGCTGGTGTAGTGGCGCTTCTGGAGCCTGTGGGCCGCATGTCACTGGGGTTTAGCAGGCACGCTGGGATTTGTCTGCAGCATATGCGCTGCTGTTAATGATTGAAAAATTACCACAACAATTAGTCATGGATCGCTGAAGGCAGGGCCCCCAAATGTGATGGACAATGTGATTAAATCCATGTATGTGACAATTAACTCTCCTGCAGGTTTATCCACCAAGGAGGGTGCCCTAGGGGTGAGAGCAACGGGGAATGAGAAGGAGGAAAAATGGGAAGACAAAAAGGAGCAGGAGAGAATAATGCTGCAGAATGGATCAGATACAGCTGGCACTATTGGTTTTAATCTGATCCTGAATTAATCACGGTTTGATTAATCCTGGTTTTATTGCACCTTTCTGTTGCCCATTTATTTATATCTTCCTTAATTTTATAGAAGCGTGACTGATTAAATTCTGCCCATTCTGTGTTTTTTAAATTTTAAAATCAGGTCTCTCCATTTAATGTGATGTCCTAGGTGGTCCAAGGTTCAATTATCTTGTAAAAGCTTAGCAGGCACCAGACATAGCATGTCATGAATCCCCTTATGTATCACAGCTGAGTAACCCAGAATAAATATTTGTTTGCTCAATATTCTGCCTAAGTAAAAAGAAGCCTTGTGATGTCAATCTGCTTGTTTATTTGGGTGGAAGAAATAAGAATACACACACCCGCAACTTTGTTAAATACAGAGAGCACACATTCAATATATGTCACACACAAAATTTTGTGCATAAGGAAAAAGTGTGTTAACGTTTGGATGAAGTATCTGCAAATATATATTCATGGCCTAAAAGGGTAATGTTTGCAGTCCATAGATATGTTCATACGTGGAATTATTTTTAACCAGTATGTATTGTTCTTGTTTTGTTCTCGTTTAGATGTTACTTTTGGTGTTATCTATATTTGTATAGAAAACACTATGTTTAAATAATGCCAAGGAGGTTGTGACACAAATCAGCACAAGCAAAACCTCATGCTTTGTAACTCACGCATGTTGGATACACTGTGTGCATTAAGAATACCCTGCTCCTGGCCAGGCGCAGTGGCTCACGCCTGTAATCCCAGCACTTTGGGAGGCCGAGGTGGGCAGATCACGAGGTCAGGAGATTGAGACCATCCTGGCTAACATGGTGAAACCCCGTCTCTACTAAAAATACAAAAAATTAGCCGGGCATGGTGGCAGGCGCCTGTAGTCCCAGCTACTTGGGAGGCTGAGGCAGGAGAATGGTGTGAACCCAGGAGGCGGAGCTTGCAGTGAGCTGAGATTGTGCCACTGCACTCCAGCCTGGGTGACAAAGCAAGACTGTCTAAAAAACAAAAAAAAAACAAAACAAAAAACAAAGAACAAACAAACAAAAAAAGAATACCCTGATCCTGATTCAGGAGAGGGCATCAAAAGCTTTAGAAAACATTGAATTATATTTACATACATTGTTTTTCTTACAGCATTCCTCAGGTTTATTCCATTGTTCTTGTTTAGAGTGAATTTGGTGGAAGACTCAGTTTTTTATTTGCAGGCTAAATTGGATTATCTTTGTTACTTGCATTTTAGCCTGATCTACCCAGTCATATAAGGATAGATTTGTTTGTGATGTAGGCAGCAGTGTCTTTCAGTATAGTAGAAAAAGAAAATAATCAGCATAAGCAAAGATCTTACTGCACAGGCCACACAGAATGGATGCTACCCTATTGGATACCTTTAGACCCTTGCATCCCTAACTGCTGATATCACTGTGTTTTCAGAACACCACTCCAGAAACCCAGTCTATCCATGAATGATTTAGGAACCTCAGGATCCCTCCTGTTACCAAATTTGTGCTCTCCATGTAGCCTCCCAATAACCAGCCCTTCGGTTCTGTGAAGGCAGGAAAACACATCATTCATGAATGTCCTTCATATCCGTCAAACTAAAGGACTGCATACTTCTCGAGCCATCATCACATTTCTGTTATCTCTAATGGCACATGCCACTGTCTGCATGTATTAATTTCTGCTGGGGCTTCAGTAACCGGGGCCAGCCAGTACGGTTTGTTCATTTGTTTGTTCATTAATGCATTATTTCACTTATTTATTATTGACATATGTTGGGCAGTGTACTGGGTACTTGAAGTGGAGATGAAGGTGGGACACAGGGAGACTCACAGTCCCAAATTTTATGCTGAAGGTGTGTTGTAGAGATAAGATATACAGTCATGCATCACTTAACAACAGGGATGCATTCTGAGAAACATGTTGTTAGGCAATTTTGTCGTGTGAACATCATAGAGTGTATTTACACAAACCTAGATTGTGTAGCCTACTACACACCTAGGCTGTATGGTATGGTCTGTTGCTCCTAGGCTACAAACATGTACAGCAGTTTACTGAATACCGTAGGCAATTGTAATGCAACGGTACATTTTTGTATATCTGAGCATATCTAAACATAGAAAAGGTACAGTAAAAATACAGTACTTTTTTTTTTTTTTTTGGAGATAGTCTCACTCTGTCGCCCAGGCTGGAGTGCAGTGGCGTGATCTCGGTTCACTGCAACCTCCGCCTCCTGGGTTAAAGCAATTCTCTACCTCAGCCTCCTGAGTAGCTGGGATTGCAGGGGCCCGCCACCACGCCCAGCTAATTTTTGTATTTTTAGTAGAGACGGGGTTTCACCATGCTGGCCAGGCTGATCTTGAACTCCCGACCTCGTGATCCACCCACCTCAGCCTCCCAAAGTACTGGGATTACAGGCGTGAGCCAACGCGCCTGGCCCAGTACTGTCATCTTACAGGACCACTGTCATATATAAGTAGTCTGCCATTTACTGAAACATTGTTACTTGGTGAATGACAGTGTACAGAAAGAACCATATACAAGGTGGAAATTGACAAGTACCACAAGAGGAAAACTGAATGAAAGGATACGATTGTTTGCACATAGGAGAAATGACTTCTCCATGGGCACTGGGGAAGGTTTTGTGGCATCTGACTTGGTCTTTGAAGAGGTTCTCAATTCACTCGTAGCCAATGGTTGAAAGACTAGATTTCTTGGACAGTTCTCGAAAAGAGTTGGATATGCAGGCTTGAAGAGAAGTATATTTTAGGCATGTGCAAGTATGTGGGCGTAGTACTACTTTGGACATAACAAAGAAACAGAACTTGATTTGAATGTATGATGTAGAAAGAGCCTTCTGAAACCAGATTACGGAGGACCTTAAATGCTCAGCCAAGGAGTTTAGACTTCCTTTTATAGTCAGTGAGTTGAGGGATAATAAAAGAGGACAGATGAGAAGACGTTGCATGAAGCATGTGCGTTTCAGACTAGGACTCTCCCCTGACCACAGTCCTCCAAAAACTTCCCATGCAGCTTCAGGTAGAATCTCGGCTCTAGCTCATGGCCTTCAAGGCTCTGCATCGTAGGCACCTGCCTCCTATTTGGACATCATAGACCACTGTCTACTTCCCTCACTCCTGTAGTCACACTGTTTACTGTTTCCAGCTGAGTCTCTGCTCTTACTGGTCTCTGTAGCTGAAATAGTCCTACCCCAGGGCTTTGCCTGGATGCCTTTCTCATTACTCAGGTGCAGCTCAGAGAGTCCGTCTTCCACTCTTTGCCTATCTCCCAACCTCCAGTTCCCCTCTCTATGCCCCAGTCCCAAGTGGCTTGCTGTCATGGACACTGGTCGTTGCTCCCCTGATGTTGTTTTCTCCCATGATTTTGCTCCAGTAGCCATTCTGTAACTCAGGGAAGGTATGCCTATCCATTGGCCAGGGGCTAATCTGATCATAGCAATTCTCTTATTATCAGTGATTGGTTCATTCATGGCATGTGACCCAGTGAGGGACCAATGAGACTTGATGGGGGAGAAGTGTCTTCCCTTCTGAGAAAATGTCACTAAAGAGATGTTGCCTCTTCCTTCCCTCCAAGTTGAAGATCAGGAGGTGAGGTCTGGGTCTGCTGAGTGAGGACAGTTGACACTCAGAGGAAGGCAGCCCCTGGCGAGAGAGCCAGGATATGGATGGAACGTGCCCACACCTAGACTTCTTGTTTTGTGAGATGTTATCTCCTTCTCAAGTCCCTTTGAGTCAGGTTTTCTATTACCTGAGTGGGAGCATACTAATTGATGTTTTCTTTTGTATCACTCTGCTTTATTTTCTTCATGGCATTTGTCAGTTGGTGAATTATCCTGTTTATTTATTCTCATGTTTATTGCCTGTCTTCCTTACTATCAGTTAAGCTTCATTTGGACAGGAACTTACCTGTCTTGTTGACTGAATTCACAACTCCTAGAACAGTGTGAGGAGTATCAGTAGGTGACCAATAAATATTTACTGGATGAATGAATGAATGAATGGAGTGAGGGAGGGATGAACAAATGAAAGAATGAAGTGAGGGAGGGAGATTCATGTTGCCCTTGTATATTTTATAAAATATCACAGGGAGGGGTTGGAGAGGGCTTATGGAAGGCTGTTGCTGTGCCGACGAGTTCACAGCTAGGTATTGAGAGCCTGCCCTTTGGTTGTTGCAGTGCAGTGGGGAAGGGCCAGACGAAAGGGATGTGACAAACCTAACAGGACTTGGAACTGCAGCCAGAGGGGAAACGGGGAGAGGTGGGCTTAACTCCTGAGGCTGCACCAGGGGTTACTGGGAGGAATAGGATGTAGGAGGAATAGCAATTGCAATACTGGAAAACAAGGAAGTGTATTTTGGAAGTGTAGAATATTAAGTGCCAGTTAGGCATCAGTGTGGAGCTCTAGCTGGTAGTTGAAAATGTAGAAATGAAGACAGACTACTTTTATAATCAGAAGAAAATATCCCTCTCCTTCTTTATAAAGATAATCAGGCCTGGCAATTGGTACTTCTCTTTCCTAGTTATTATGCATGACTCAAAAGCAGACTCCATGTCCAATTCAATTTATGTGGCCAGAGCCCCTGTTTTATGTGCCTATCATAATAATTTGTGTATAATTCCTTTATTAGAACCAAACCAAAACCAAGTAAAAGACCTTGACTGTCCTTGGGTCTAACAAACAGAGCTAGTTCTAAGAATACTTAGATGGTGAGAGATTAGCCAGGAACGAGTTTCTGAGCAGTGTCTCAGCTCACAACAGACTTCCTTCAGGTATTCCCTATCTCATTACCGTAGCTTACTGTCTTCCTGCTGACACTTCCTGCTTTCCTGAATACCACTTTTATTTGTTTGACCCATGAGAACAGGGTTGATTAATGCCAATTGTGACTATTATAAGGCCTAGTTGACTTGAGATAGAGAATGCTACAATGTTTTCACTTGTCTTGTCTCACTGCAGCATCTCCAGGACATATAACATAGTGATTAGGAACACTGGCTGTGAAGTCAGACTGCTTGTGTTTGTATCCAGTCTTACGAGCTGGGTGACCTTGGGCAAATTACTTAATGTCTCTGAGCCTCAGTTTACAAATTATTGTAAATTAATTAATTTTGTGTGTGTAATTAACTGATACCTTTTGAGGAGTAAGCAAATAAATCCAATAAAATACTTAGGTAAGGCTGGGTGCGGTGGCTCATGCCTATAACCCCAGCAATTTGGGAGGCCAAGGTGGGAGCATGGCTTCAGACCAGGAGGTGAAGACCAGCCTGGGCAACATAGTGAGACCTCGTCTCTACAAAAAATAAAAAAAATGAGCTGGGCGTGGTGGTGCACACCTGTAGTCCCAGCTACTTGTGAGGCTGAGGTGGGAGGATCACTTGAGCCCAGGAGGTCGAGGCTGCAGTGAGCCATGATTGCACCACTGAACTCCAGCCTGGGTGACAGAGCGAGACCCTGTCTCAAAAAACAAACAAACAAACAAACCAGTAACAATGACCCACCCCTGCCAACACACACACAATAAAACACTTAGGTAGTGCTTGGCACATATTAAACGTGATGTCAGTATTAACCTGGCACATGAAGACACTCAGTCAATATGTGTGGAATCCAACTGAAAGAGCACAGATTGATGTGGCTGTAACAGGCTCCAGATAATTTCATTAGCCTTAACCGTGACCAGTTACTATTTAACCTGGCTGTCTATTGGTAGCTTTTTCCAATTCTAGATAAAATCCTAGTATGGTACAGACAGATAGGTGGTGGTAATATATCTTTCACTTGTATGATGCTTTTACAGATTATTTTCTTACTATCTGATCTCATCCTGACAGCTAGTCGTGGGAATAGACAGGAATATCATTTCCGTTTTATGAAACAGGAAGCTTAGGTACAGAGAGGTTAAGTGTCCTTAATAACTCATGGCAGAAGCATGAGTAGAGCATGAGCCTCCTGTTTCCCAGACCCTGGCTGGAGCTCCCCATCTGTTCATCCCAATCTATGCTACCAATGAACATAGAATAAATGTCCAGACGCCCAGGCAAGATAAGCATTCAAACCACCATGATTCTCTCACATCGACTCAGTGCCCCCATCTTACAAGTGCAGAACAGCCAACACCACCATTAAAATGGTGGTTCATCCAGGGTGCTTCCCTGGCTTCCCCCAAATTAGTGCTCTTCGGGCTGCTGTGTACCTAGTCTGAGCTGCCATGAGTGGCCAGATGGTTGTGGTTTGTTCATTCCCTCATGGTGGCCACAAAGCAGGCTTCCCAGGATTGCCCCTATTCTCCCTCTGAGCCAAGGAGAGAGTGTTCAGGCCTGCAGGGGAGTGAGACAGAGCCCCAAATACTTGCTGAAAGTGGCAATATTTTTAGAAGCTCCCTATCTTTTCTTGACTATAAAATATACAAATTATAGACACCATCATATATTCACATTTATTTTAGTATATAAAAGCAATTAGTTTATTTGTTATGTAGTAAAATTATGGCTTTTGGGAATTCCATTGGGGTGAACCCATGAATCTGTATCCTGGACATACTTGCAATGCAGATCAGCCTGTAGTCACTTTTGCTTAGGTTAAGGGTCTGGTCATCTGAGCACAGTTGGTTCTCTGTGTACAGTCTTTTCACTTGTAATCCCTTGTTTAGGGAAATCCTCCTTTGGGTTACAGCATTTAGCATGTTGCCTATAAAATGTGTTGGGTGTGTGTACTCTTTCTTGTTGGCATTGTTAGATTCTACTTATTGTATTCAAAATGTTATATTCAATTCCAGGAGATACCACAATGGGCGAGGCAACATGACATAGAGTGCATTTAAGGAGTCTGAAGCAGGAATTGAGTTCTACTTTGCTTTAGTGTTCGTGCGTTTGACCAGGGGACCGTCTTTTCTTGAAAACCCAGGACAGCAATGTCTCCAGATAGTCATCTAGTTTTAACTCCCAGCAGGATAAAAGCATTTCTAATACATGGTTGTTTATCTTTTAAGTTTTGTCATCTTTCTGATCCATAACTTCTACTTTTACATAATATATCCACGGAAGTTATAACTTCTTATAACAAATGCTGTTACAGCTCAAATCTCTGCATAATAAAGCAATTGCTAAAGCCCTGTGCAGTGACCCAGTTCAGGCAGTATCGTATATATAAAATTCCACAGTGATTTAAAAAAATCATTCTGGTTGGAATTATTATATTAACTCCACATTACAACTTAATTGTGTGGTTAGGTAACAACTTTAAAGCAGTTAAGCCAAAACCCACACAGCCACACCTGCATATACCAGTCTCAGGGAGACATCAGCTAGCTATATTGATGCACCCTGTTCTAGCACAGCCCTCTGCTCCTCAGGAGAAGGAAAAGGGCAGGACCATTGGAAAAGTTAGGGACCTACGGCCCCCTTCTGTCATGTCTGTGTCTGTAGGTCCTCTACTTACCCACGGTAATAAGCACACATACACTGACACAAGACAGACTCTGTCTCTCTGTCTGTGTGTGTGTGTGTGTGTGTGTGTGTGTGTGTGTGTCTATTGGTTTTCTTGTCCTTGCAGGATAAGCCTCAGCTCCCAAACTAAAAAAGGGGTTAGGCTGAATAAGGGCAAGTAATGATTTGTGCAGAATTGAGGAGGGCCTATAGCTGGGCCCTCCCAAGGAAGCTCCCTCCTTTGACAGATAAAATGACTGAAATACCTAGAAGACAACTGGCATGATCAAGGACATAGAGCATTTCCTGGCAGCTCTGGGGCATGGGTCTTCTGAGCCCCTATTCAGTGCCTCTTCCTTCCAGGAGAGGTGCACAAGCACATGGGGAAAAGACACTACCCAAGGGCTTGTAGTTTATGCTTTCACTGCTTGAGGCTGGTTTTTAAAATGTCATTTTCAGGTTTTGAATTTGATTTACTTTGTCTCTGAAGATGAAATGTCTTGGGTTTCTAACCCACCAATATGGAGACCTCTGGTAAAGGGAGTATGTAAGCCAATGCAGGGGGCTGAAGTCCTGGGTAGGTAGGAGGAGGGATGGTTATGAACAATATCCTTAGGACTGGAGGTGCCAGGGTAGCTGTGACTGGTCGTCATGGCCATCGTGCTGCCAAGATGTGGCTGAAAGCTCCTCCCTACCCTCCGTTACCCTCCCTTTTCCTTCCCATCCTATCCAACTGAGCTCAGGACCTTCATTTATCTAACTAACAGTGGGTCGAGACCACAGAGTATATTGCACATCTGTATATCCACGAAGCATCTGATGAAATCTCCCCAGAGGCCCTTCTGAGTAACCGGAAAGATGTGGGCTGAGTAGAGGAATAATGCATTTAGTTATATTTGTATTTATTTGAACAGATCTTTCCAAAGTGTAGATTATTGGCTTAATGTTAACCTGGAGGAATATTTCTAGTGGGGTGATGCAGAGCCCTGTCCTCAGAACTGTCTGGTTCACGATTTTTATCAATGACTTTGATGAAGATATGTTTATCAAACTGGCAGTTGACACAAGGCTGGGAGGATAGCTAATGTGATTAGTGACTTGATCTTGAGTCAAGAAAATCGTGATCGTCTAAACGGATGCGCCAGAAATAACAGGGTGAAAAATAGTAAAGTTAAATATAAAGCCTTCAAATTAGGTTTAAAAAATTAATTGCACAACTCCAGAGTGGAGAGAAGTGGAGGATATAATTTGTCACAGATTCAATATGAGTTAACTTATAATAAGGCTGTTGAAAAATGCAGGCAATATTATGGAAGTACGTATGCAGCTCAAAAAAAGTAAGAATACGGTGCAGAACGCATCTGGTTTGTTGTATTTGGTGTTTCTTTTCTCTTCCTGACCTGAGATATATTAAAATTCAGAGATTACCTAATGGCATACCTGTTTTAGTAAGTTAAGTGCAAATATTCTAACTGCGAGTTGAGATAGGTTGAGACATGTGACTTTTGGATAAACTCTTTGAGGTAAGAATGATGGTTTCAAGCACATTTTGGGAAATTGTCAAGGATCTGGAGTAAGCCCTGCCCTTTGCTATCTTCTTCTTGCCTCTCTGCCACTCTGTCCCCTTCCCTCAAATGAAAACTTCTGCTACCACTGTCACTTAAATCAAAGCTACCAAATAGGTGGCTTCTTTTCTGACTGAGTTGCCTGCAATCTTTTATCCTTCCTCCTTCTTCCTAGGTTTAACTGCATGGTGAGTTTATAGTGTCATAATGGATATCTCTTTAAAGCAGGATTCTACAGGGTCTATAGAAGACTTTAAAAATGAAAACAACATTGAGTGTGTATGAGTGTGTGTATGTGCACACGCATACGTGCATTTGTGCATGTGCTAGTCTGTTGGTCGAAGCCATTTTGCAAAATTAAAAATGAAAGCACTCTTTAAAACAATCCTTGCAGTTAGCCTGCAGCACAGTGTTCACTGGCAGCAGGAAAAGGCAGTCAGTCCTTTATGCACGTCTTACACCTCCCTTTCAATTCCCCATCTCTCCCTGCTGGAAAGAGAAATATTCTGGCACAAGCATCTTCTCGTCTCGGTTCAGAACGGGTACCACCTGCCTCCAGAGCCCAGGGGAGCCCTCCGTGTGTTCCTGCCCAGGCACACCACATGGAAATGTGGACACAGTGCCAGGCGGACGTGTTAATAGGCAGGGAAGGGGGAGGGGATGTGTAAAGCACTGCAAAGCTTTTAGCCACAGCCACCTACTTATTAGCTAGTTAAGGCTGCCCGTGGTGTTGTGAAGGGAGAGTGAAGACATGGGACACATTGCAAGCTGTCAGTTGGACACAGGGCAAATTGTAATTACTACCACAGTTTCTTCTCCTTTGTCATTTTTCTGGGTCTGCCTCAGTTCATTGTTCTTAGAAATGGGAAGGGGAGAAGCTGTCTCCGACCATTTGTTACAAGTAGTCTAGAATCTGTGACCATTAAGTTGACTCTTTGAAAGAAAACAACAATTTGATACCATTTTCTATCCTGAGGCCCTTGTCTTTTAGAGTCATAGTCGTATTTATTTATTGCTTGCATTTGTCATGCACAGCTTCAAGAGAATTTCCTTTTAAATTTCTCACTGGTCATTTGAGCATATCCAGCCATTTTTCCCTGGGAATTTGGGGTGTCAGTATACATTCTGACAGGGATATTTAGGCAGATTGGAATGGCAGGCTGTTAAAAAGACCCTCCTTGCTTCCAAATCCACTCTCGTGGTCTGCTCTGCGATGCTGTATTTTCACACGTGGAGATGCAGCCCTTAGGTTGGCTTCTTGCTCCTCCCTAAGTATCCGTGGATATGCTCAAAGACTGTCCTTGTCAGTTCCTTTTCAGCATGAATCGCTTCATCAGAGGCTTTCTTGAAGGAAGGTCGTACCAGAGTGGGGAGTGAGTCTCATGAAGCGGCGAGGAAAGAAGCCAAGGAAACATGCTTTCTCTTTCTTAGAAACCTCAGGTTTTTATTGGTAAAGTGAATAGTAGTATCTGTGTCATAGGATTGCCACTTTACATCTTTTTTTTTTTTTTTTGGAATCAGATGGAAAATAAATAAATGCTACATTCCAAAAAGTCTAGGAAGGACAATCCCTCCTCACATTTTTATATTTCTGCTATCAGTATTTGATATCAGTATAATCCATATTATCTTTCAATTATTTTGGCAGAATTTTTTTTTTAGTGGTAAATAAAATAACACAGCATCTTATTATCTCTGATTTGATGCAATATGGTTTAACTGACCAGGACTGTTGCTGGATTAAATGAAGTAAGATGAGGCATGCGGAACTCTACAAATGCCCACTGAATTTTTTTGAGAGTGGGCCCATTTTCCTGAGGTTCCTTAATGGAGAGCATGAACATGGAGAGAGACTTGGAATCCTGACCTCTTAGTGCATTTCTAGGGATGCTCTTGTCCTTCTTTGCTTCCTCCAGGTATTTAACTCTCGAGTGCCAGGTGGTGCGCGAGGTGCAAGGTTCCTGGCAGCGAAGGACAGCCTTATCCTGAGGGAGTTGAGAGTCTAGTGGAGAGAGACAGAGCAGCACCCATTTGTAAATCACTGTGATGAGCACTGCAAGGTGCTGGGGAAGTACAGAGAAAAAAACCTCAGCTCAGTTGACATGGGGCTGGGTAGGAAAATCTTCAAGGAAGGGGCCACTGGGCTGAGTCCTAAAGGACAATAATGGATTAGCTAGGAAAGTTCAGAGTCAGCACTTTCCAGAAATTACAGTTGGGAAAATCGTGCTTGTTCTCATTTGTAAAGAAGCTTGCCTTGGGTATACCTGTGTTTCCTCCTCATGATCCAGCTCTGGTTTCTGCCACAGCTGCATTGGAAGGAATCGCTGGAACTCTGACCGACCATTGCTGCCAGGGCCCACAAGGAGCCATACGCACATACGCACATCTATCCACCTCTGCCTGGGACTTCTCCAGCTCTGTGGGCACTCCCTGGGTCCATGTACAAGAGCATTATGGAATGGCAGCCCTCAAATAAGGAGGGGTGGGAGCTGGTGGATAGATATCCCAAACTCCTGGGTTCTCCTTCAAGCTGACAATTTCTAAAAGTATTCAGTGCAGTGGATACTATTACTCACAGTAGCAATCTCAAAACACACCTTTATCGTAGCTTTTCTCCTTTTATCACTCCCCCTGCTCTTTCACTCTGTGGAATCAATTCCCAAAAGACCTACCTGCAACAAAGTCCTTGTCTTTGGCTCTGTTTTTGGAGCAACCCAAAGTAATTCAGTACTGAATTTTTTCATAGTACTAACTTAAAGCTTATATTAGGCCAGGCATGGTGGCCCATGCCTATATTCCCAGGCCGAGGCAGGCAGATCACCTGAGGTCACAAGTTCAAGATCAGCCTGGCCAACATGGCGAAACCCTGTCTTTACTAAAAATAAAAAAATTAGCCAGGTGTGGTGGTGCACACCTGTAGTCCCAACTACTCAGGAAGCTGAGGCAGGAGAATTGCTTGAATCCAGGAGGCAGAGGTTGCAGTGAGCCGAAATTGAGTCATTGTACTCCGGCCTGGGTGACAGAGACTCCATCTCAAAAAATAAATAAATAAATAAATAATAATAATAAATAAAGCTTGTGTTAAGGAGATTTAGAATATGCTATAAAACTGGCTCAACAAAGGTAGCCCAAGAGATGGAGATGAAAAAGAGGATGAGCAGGTGAGGGAGGGCATTCAGACAAAGATAACCAGAGCTGATGGATAGAAGGTATAGCTGTACTTGCATTTCTAAGCCTGAAGCGGTTCATAGAGTAATTTGAACAGATTCAATGCATGCCACCAACACCAGAATACTCCAGGGGAAAAAGGAGACTTGGAAGTTTGAAATGCCCAGTAAAACTTTCAGGCAATAGCTACTGAGGAGGCTGAGGCTAGAGGATTGCTTGAGCCCAGGAGTTCGAGGCTGCAGTGAGCTAGAATCATGCCCCTGCACTCCAGCCTGGGCAACAGAATGAGCGAGACGCTGTCTCTAAAAATAAACAAAAACAAAAGTGAAAAACGTTCAGGCAAACACATAAATAAGTGATTCCATTATTTCTGGATGGACCAAGGGGGACATATAGAAGGCAGTGTTCAAAAAGTAATCATAATGGTGAGTTGAATTCATTATGCTGTGAAGGGCTTATCTGGTAATGGTCATGTGGCATTGGTGCATTACCAATCAGAAGTTAGAAGGAAATCACGATCTCCCTCATCATGTATTTGCATCTAATTGGAATTGTGTGAGTATTAGATTTTAGGTGGCAACACAGTCCAGTAGAGCTTGCAGTCATGATGGGAATGTTCTGTATCCGTGCTGTCCAGTATGGTAGCCACTAACCACATGTGACTGGTGAACTTGAGTTCCAAGTGAGTGTAACTGAGGAACTGAGTTTTAATATTACTTAGTTCTAATCAGTATGAACTGAAATAGCCACTGGCTGCTTTATTGGACAGTGATGTTTAGAGCATAAGGAAAGGATACAAAATACTGAAGTCTCACATGTAACCTCTGGGAAACCTGGGGACAGTCAGTGGTCCCAGGGTGAAAAAGAAAAGGATAGTTTGCTTTACTCTGTAAGCCCCAGAAGGTCCTCACATCCCAGGAATCACAGGAGTGGCCTGGAGGGTGTGTCAGAGAGAAACCTCCTAGCTGGGTTGAAGGGCGCAGTGAGTTTCCAAAGGGACTCTGTTGTTGCTGAGAGAATGGTATCCTTAGTGCGTGCAGCTGAAGGCCAGGCAGACGGGGGCACAGCTGTTCACCTTTCTGAGGGGGCCTGGACTCCTGGGGCTGTGTTTGTGCTAGTTTTCAGGAACCCCTGTGAAAAAGCCACATTAGACACCGTGGGTGTTCTGGAAACGTGAAGTGGCCCCAGAGGAGCCTCCTTCGGCACTCAGTTGGTGGAGAGGAGAGAGGCTCTTCCTCCCAAAGAGGGAGAAAGCCCATGGCCTTAGCTATTCTTCTTGAATTAGTTGAACTTATTGGCTACTCCTGTGACCCTGGTACATGCACCATTTTTTTCAGCTTCTACAGAAATTTTGTTGCGTGGCCAAGTCAGTGGGCTCGGAGCTGCCTCTCCTTTGATACAGCATTGAGCATGGCGTCTCACTTTTCTCCTTTGTAAAACGGGCGTACTTTGCTCATGAGATTGTTTTAAATAAAACATGACATAATGAATGCAAATGCAGTTGGTAAATGGTAAATGTTAAGTGTTGTTTTGGAGGCCGACTGTACAAAACTTAATGAGGGCATACCTTGGTCAGCATTTTTTGCCTTCTCTCAGGCTTGGATCCCTTAAATACTCTTATTGGCAAATAGGAAAATTCTCACATGACACAGTTCTTAACGTTATCTTCATACTGTTAAAATTTAAAGTCGGGGGGACTGGGCTTGAAATCCTTTTTCCTGGGGGGCAGTGACTGTGGGGCTAAGAGTATAGCTCTCAGGTCAGAGGCCGCAGACTTTCTCTGTAAAGAGCCTGATAGTAAATACTTTAGGCTTCGTAGGCTTTGTACTGTCTCTGTTGCATCTTTATCTTTTTTTAGATCTTTTAACAAATGTACGAAACATTTTTTTGCTCAAGACTGGACACATTTGACCTGCAGCTTTGGTTTGTCAACCCCTGTTCTAGAGTGCCCCGTCCTGCAGGGTGGCCATGAGCCACACACGGCTGTGTACGTCCCAGTGAATTAGAATTCGGTACCATTGAGATTTCAGTTCCTTGGTTAGCCACATTCCAAGTGCTCACTAGCCACATGTGGCTGGTGCCTACCGAACTGGGCCGCACAGACACAGGACATTTCCCTCACTCAGGAAGTTCCGTCGGGCAGCCCTGCTCCAGAATTAGGTGGAATTCTAACTTTGCCACTGCTAACCTTGGGGACTTAGACTAGTTTCGTTATTTCTGAACTTCTTTTCCCTGCAACTATAAAATGGAAATTATAGCCTTACCTCTCTCAAGGATATGGCAAGGATTTAATGAATATAAAGTGCTTAGCACAGGGCCATTTACACTCAGTAAGTGTTAGCTATTAATATAGAAACAGATACATTTCTGTTACTACTCATTTTAGTGAAGCTTAACTTTTTATATATTACGTATTTTTATATTTGGAAAAGGATTATCATCCTCACTAGAGGACACCCGGGAAGTCAGAGATGAGGTTTTGGTTTTAGTCTCAGTAGTTGACCAGAGAAAGGGAAGTGTTTCTCTAAGCCCCAAGCCCTGTTTCCACACAGAACAAGTCTGTTCTTGTTGTCTGTCATTTCTTTTTTTTTTTTTTTTTCGAGATGGAGTCTCGCTTTGACGCCCAGGCTGGAGTGCAGTGGCGCGGTCTCAGCTCACTGCAAGCTCCGCCTCCCGGGTTCATGCCATTCTCCTGCCTCAGCCTCCCAAGAAGCTGGGACTACAGGTGCCCGCCACCACGCCCGGCTAATTTTTTTTTATTTTTAGTAGAGACGGGGTTTCACCGTGTTAGCCAGGATGGTCTTGATCTCCTGACCTCGTGATCCACCCGCCTCGGCCTCCCAAAGTCCTGGGATTACAGGTGTGAGCCATCGTGCCCGGCTTTGTTGTCTGTCATTTCTATGACTTGTTTTTATTTTAACCTTCTATTCAGGTGAGTTCTCACTCTGTGGTAATTTCATGAAAAATTTGTGGTAACAGTCTTTGTTCAGCTTAGTGGTGGGGTTAGAGATAAAAGTTATCTCACAGGGGATAAGGCTCCACCGTCAGAACTTCGGAGTAAATGATTGCTTTCCCTTTGCTTGTGAGGAGGGATAGCCAGTGCTGTATTGATTAGCTTCTCTTTCAATACTAGTATATTTTGTTGCTGAACAACAGGACTTTTAAAATATATTCTAATGAGCCAAATGTGATGCCAGGAGGTCAGCATGTTGAGGTGTGGGCTTAAGCTTTGCATTGCTTTCCTTCATCCCCCATGGTCAGCTGTCAGCCACGTTTCCATCATGGGAATGCATGCACAGGCCACCAGGAGTTAATCCTTCTGTCTTTCCAAGCAAAATGATCTACCTCTGTCTTCTGCGAAGAGAGATCATGGTTTTTAAATGCTATATGATCAGCTGACAATGGCAGTATTATTAGCAATCTCAAATGAACCTTTGATCGATTGAATTGTATGATTTACCTACTCATTTACCAGTTTTTTTGTGCCGTGTACATCACACAGAATCCTAGAAGGGCCCTGTCACTGACAGAAATGAAGGTGGTTGGATATGGGCTGCTCATGTCCAGGGTTACTGATGATTCTTTCAAATAAATCACAAAGTAAGGTGTGCATAAAAAGATAATACTCAGCTGATATAACATTGCTTATACAGAGATGGTTTTTCATTTGTTTGTCTTTCAGTTTCCACATCCAGGTGTTGTGCTGTTTCCCTGGACCTCCGGGTTCATCACACAGCCTCTAGTGCACCTACCTGGGTGCCAACGTTGTAGGAACAAGCTGTCTGCACTGACAGGCTAGTGGAGGCAAGCTAAACTCCATAACCCCATGAGTATACATCCTGGAGCAGAGTTAGTGAGAACCAGTCTCCAATGACCACTGACAAAAACAGAATCGAAGTGATGATAGAACCAACCAGCACTACAATTCCTAACATATAGCGTGCACTCAGCAACCATGTGGCAGGCACCAAGGTCAAAAACATACCTCAATAATCTCCCTCAATACCTACAACAGCCCTGTCGATTTGGCACTATTGTTGCTATTCCCATGTCACCCATGACAGAGTGGAGGCATAGAGAAGATAATTTGCCTGAAGTCGCACGTTTCAGTCAGTGGCAGAGCCAGATTCAACCCTAGCTGGTCTGAGGGCAGATCCTGTGGTCTCCCCAACATGCGTGGGTTCTCTTTTTGTCTCTGCCACTCACTGACATCTGATGTAGGTACATGGCTTTAATACTCAGGCCTCCTCTGGAAAATGAATGGTTTGACCAGACTGCTCCAAAGACCTTTGGTCATTGACATGCCGTGGTTTTTTTAGATCCTGCATTCGTCAGACCCCTCAGTGGCTTTACTTGCTTACGTCACCTGGTCTCCATGAGGACACGTGCTGCGTGTGTGTGGCATGTGGAAAGGCTCAGTAAGCATTAATGAGCAGACTGACTTCCATATTATCCCATGTTGTAGGGGCATGGAAGCTGGACTCTGGGGCTTATTCTGGAGAATATTCTCTCCTTGAAGCAGTGTTCTTTGCTTGAAGATTATTTCTTTTGCATTTTACTCTTCATCAGAAAGTAGATGTTATGATCAGCTGTGTCCTTGGACAAATGTGTTTTCTTCTGTGCCCTGGAGTTCATCTTTTGCTTTTGTGTTAAGCCTAGACCCTTTCTTTACCTCTGTCTCTCTGAATCTTGCCTAACTTGATCCCAGCTTTCCCCTAACAGCAGTGATTGGAATTCTGAAACTTCAAGGAAAAAAGTACAGACATGCGTTACTGATAATGTTCAAAAGGCTATCTTTAGACAGATTGTAATTCTGTTCCTTGTGAAGAACTTTTTCAGTGGTTCTATATATATGAAGTACTCAGGCTTCCACCAGTTCTATGAGAGCTGAAGGATTTAGTAGGGTCAATATCTACTATTGCACTGCCTAAATATTTCTAATCTAATATACTTATATTTGATTCCATGGACAGAATTATTTGCTCTGTACTAATATTTGACCATATATGAAGTCATCATTACAATGTGTTCATATTCACCTGTTCATGCTCAAATGAATAATTTTACAGTACAGTGCTGAAGAAAATATTGTAGATTTTTGTTTATTTGCTGTAGATCTCTTTCGTGAAAGAGAGTGGGTTTAATGGAGCATAAGAGTTTAGTTGGGACTTGTTGAATTTGAGGTGCCTCTTGGAAATCTCGTGTCTTTGCAGAACTTCAACCATTATTTTTGGGAAAATCACCATCCTAACTTCACTTGCAGTCTCTGGCTTTTATTTGGCTTTTAAATACTTCATACTCCGCATATCTAAACCTGAATCCATCGTTTCTTCCTGCTTTCCTCAAACACACACATGTACATGCCTGTTTCTTTTTTGGATGTTCGAATTTCTTTTAATGTTTTCAGTCAATTCATGCAGTAAATATTTATTGTGCTCTTAGTGTATCCTAGGTACATTTCTAGGCACTGGGTCTATAGCAGTGAATAAAATAGGCCAAAATTCTACCTTTCTGGAGCTTACAGTATGGTGGGGTAGGCAGTCAACAAGGAAAATGAGTAAATTATATTATCTAGTTTCATCAGGTCATAAATGATAGAGTGAAAATGAATCAGGGAAGAAGGATAGGAAATTCTGAGTGTGGGAGTGGGGGCAGGGGTATTTCAGTTTAAAATAGGACAGTCAGGCTGGGTGCGGTGGCTCACACCTATAATCTGAGCACTTTTGGAGGCTGAGGTGGACAGATCACTAGAGATCAGGAGTTTGAGACTAGCATGGCCAACATAGCGAAACGCCGTCTCTGCTAAAAATACAAAAAATAGCCAGGCGTGGTGGTACATGCCTGTAATCCCAGCTACTCAGGAGGCTGAGGAACGGGAATCACTTGAACCCGGGAGGCAGAGGTTGCAGTGAGCTGAGATGGCACCACTGCACTCCAGCCTGGGTGACAGAATGAAACTCCATCTCAAAAAATAAAATAAAATAAGACAATCATCAGATGCCTCACTGGGAAGGTGACATTTGATGTTTCAATGTTATCATGACATTTGAATTTCTCCTTTGATTCTCTTTCATCTCCAGTCAGTTGGCAAATTCAGTCAGTTCAACCCGTGTAATATGCTTCCATCTATTTCCTTCTCTCTACTCACGACGCCATTACTTGTAGTTCTGGGCTTTATCACTCTTTCCTGTACAGGCATATTAGCCTTCAGATAGGCCTACCCGTCACTAGTCTCTTTTAAATTTGATTTTTGATTATTAATTGCTGGTTATTATTATAGAAAATTTTTGCATTTTATGTATAGTGAACTTACGTTGGAATAAATAGGTTATGAAAATTTTATAAAATTTTAATAAATTGCCATCGTTTTCTTTGAGGCTGAAAAGCATATGATAATGCCATGCACATAATAATATTTTTTATTACGGTGTTATTTACATAAAATAAAAGTCTTTCATTTCATGTGCAATTTGATGAACTTCAGTAAGTACATAGAGTCGCGTAGGCCCAATATCAAGATACAGAAAGTTCTCTCACCCTAAAAATCTTCCTTGCGGACCTTTCAGTTGACCGCTCTCTTCATCCCCAAACCCAAGCAATCACTGATTTTCTTTTGTCGTTATGGTTTGCCTTTTCTAGAATGTCATATATATGGACTTGGATAATACTTAGATGTTTGTGTTTGCTTTCTTTAACTTTACAAAGTATTTTTGAGGTTCATCCATGTTGTATGTATTAATATTTTGTTCTTCATAATTGCTAAGTAGCATTCCATTGTGTAGATACATCAAAATTTGTTTATCCATTAATCAGCTGATGGACGTTTGGATTGCTTCCAGTTTGGGGCTGTTGTGTATTAATGCTGCTGTGAGCCTTCATGGACACATGTTTGTCTGGATAATGTGTTCATTTCTCTTGTTTCAGTACTTAGAACTGGGAGTGAAGGGCCATATAGGGCTGTATATTTACTTTTCTAAAATATTGTTATAGTATTTTTTAAAGCGACCGTACCATTTTGTATTCCCACCAGCCTGCAAGATGGCCCCCCAGTGATCCCCACTTCCTTGGGCTTGTGCCGGTAATACAGTCTCTTCCCATATTTTGTCAGCATGGGTTTGTGTGATCAGTAGAGTATAGCAAAAGAGGTGGTACATCACTTCTGAGCTTAGGTTGTAAAACACACTTTAGCTTTCGTCTTGGTTGGTTATTTCTGCTCTCCTGAATCATTTGCTTTGTTGGGGAAGCCAGGTGCTGTGTTGTGAGCAGCCCTATGCAGAGACCCACATAGTGAGGAACTGAGGCCTCTGGCCAACAGCCAGTAAGAAACTGGTACCGCCTACTCACAGCTATGTGAGTGAGCTTGGAAGCAGATATCCAACCAGTTATACCTCCAGATGCCTGCAGCCTCAGGGGACCTCTTAATTGCAGCCTCAAGAGAGACCTGGAAAACTACTCAAGTAAACTGCTCTTGGATTCCCGACCATCAGAAACTGTGTGAGATAATTAATGTTTGTTGTTTTAAGCTGCAAAGTTTGGGGATAATTTGTTTACACATCAATAGATAAGGAATACAAGGAGAGTTCCATCTTCTCCATACCCTCAGCAACATTTTATATTGTTAGTTCTCTTTAGCGATTCTAGTAGTTATGTGGTGGCATTTCATCGTGTTTTTGTTTTGCATTTCTCTGTTGACTCATGATGTTGAGCCTATATTCATGTTTTTGATGGCTATTTGTGTATCTTCTCTTGTGAAGTGTTTGTTCAAATCTTTTGCCCATTTAAAAAATTGAGTCATTTTTATGTTTTCATTTTGTGTTTTCTTCGCTGAAAATTTGTTGCCCCATCTCTATAAGAGATGAGAATCCCTACCAGATATAGCCACCGTAATTGTTGCTGTGCAGAATTAAGTGAGCCTTGCAGTAACTTTCTAGCAGCATTTTGATCATACTTAGCTTTAAGTTGTCCATCCCCTCCATTTTCCTGAAGTGACGTCGAGTTAATAATCATGCACCATTGATGGTAATCCTCCAGCCTGCACTCAAAACGTTTTCCATATCATTAATCACTTCCCTGTCTCTTGCCAGTTACTGAGGGTTCCATAAACACAGTACTTCCCCATGTTGCAGGAGTCCTTTCCTGAAAAATATGAGTATTTTTTCTTCTGCATATGCCACAGCACATTCGTCATTTTCTTATGTGTTCATATTTTATAGTCATCCCTAATTTTTGTTTCCATTATAATCTTACCCTCTTTCTCACTAGTCCCTTTAACACCCATTGCTTTTATACTCACCAGATATCATAGGCTACTGCCACTCTTATAACAACTCACATGTAAGTATAAAGCACAATGAATTCTATGAAAATTATATCCAGTCAAATTAGCAGAATTTTCATAACACCTACCTCACGGTGCTATTGTAAACATTTTTTTTCCTGGTATGTAAATTCTTTTTGAGGTTAGAGATCTCTTTTTGAGATTAGATCTCTTTTTGAGAGAGGTTAGATCTCTTTTTGACATCTCTTTTTGAGATCTCTAACCTCAAAAAGGTTGAGGTTAGAGATCTCCTTTTACAAGATTTAGTATATAACAGATTCAGTAACCAAACTTCTTGACCTCCCAATATTAAATCACTAAATGTGCAAAAGAACTACCATTATCTAGGTCAACAAAAACTACTCATTTTCTATGAAACAGTATGTGCATAGATTTTCAAATCTCTGAAAGTGCAATAAAGAGCACAACACATTTTGGTCACTTTATTAAATGACTTTTAATAAAGTAGTAGTAGTTTAAAGTTTCAACTACCAAACAGCACTTTGAATGGTGAAAACACAGATAGTACATTGTCATATTTGAATGCTTTTCCTTAAAAACATAATTCTAATTTGTATATATATTACAAAACTGCCTTATAGAAAGAAGTGAGATCTTTCTACAGTCCTTAAGATAACTCAGTACAGGACTGATTTATTAAGATGGTGTATATTCGACTTTTCTAGCTCAAGAGATGAGTTAAAGGATAAACTCTGAAAAAGTAAAATGTATTATGTAAACATTGATAAAATATTACTATTTGTTGCTGGTTTTGTTTAAATGGGCATTTCTTCACAGCTTTATTTTAAGTAAGATTTAAAATTCTACCAGCAGTATAATCATGTCTGCAAATATTTATTGAGTATCTGCTAGGTATTAAGCATTGTACTAGGTCTGTAAATGCCAATGTTGGCAGTTGGCATATTTTCTATGAACTTTATTTTCTATTCAACAAGTATTTATCGAGCCCCCACCATGTTCTGGGCCTAGTATTGGGAGTGAATATATGAAAATGAGTAAGCTGAGAATCTCATAGTCCAGGGAGTCCCAGTTGGAGAGGCTGACATGGAGATGCGCCACTGTGCCCGGCTTTCCCTGCAACCTTTTGTTTATGGAATTTGCATAGTGGCTCTAGTCGGGTTGTGCTGCCTTACATTCTGCAGACCTTGCTCCTGCCGTGCCACCCACCACTTTAGGGTTTCCAACCTTATAAGCATGCCCTTGTGGGCTGGAGCTGATGTTTGCCTCTGCTTTTCCTGTAATATGGTCTCAATGGCTCACAAAGACACCTACACATTTTTTTCCTTTGGATTTTTTCTCCTATGGCCCTGTATTCTGTGTACTTCTTATTTAGAAATGAGCCGCTTATTGGCCGGTGCCTGTAATCCCAGCTACTTGGGAGGCTGAGGCAGGAGAATTGCTTGAACCCAGAAGGCGGAGGTTGCAGTGAGCCGAGATCATGCCATTGCACTCCAGCCTGGGTGACAAGAGGGAGACTGCGTCTCAAAAAAAAAAAAAGAAAGAAAGAAAGAAATGAGCCACATATTGCACTATGTTGCTCTCTCTTTACTTAACTATTGGATAGTTGCTTTTCATTCTCATTTATTCCTCTTTTCTCCAGGTAGAATTTAATATTCTAGAAGGTAGGGATCACGTATCTCTTAGTACAGTGCTCAGTGCAGAGCAACACATGAGAAATACTGCTTTAAATGAAAGAAGGGTCTGACAAAACATTGATAGAACAAATGTCTTTTGATGTGTGGCTAGATGAAGACTGCAGTGTATTGACCTCCAAGAGGAATGGAAAGTCGAAGTCGCAGTCTCTATAGGGGACCTTATGTCTACCCCGGACCACCAAGCTGGGACTTGAGATCTAACTTCTAGCTGTATTGCCAGCTAGCTCTGCGACCTTGCACAGGTCACTTGATGGCTCTTAGACTCAGTTTCCTCATTTATAAAATGGGACCAGTAGTATTAGTTATTCATAGAGTTGTTTTGAGGATTAAAAGACATGATGCACAGAAAGCACACGGAATGAATGAAGATCTCTTACATAGTAGGTGCTCACAAACGTTTAACAAATTATTTACATTTTTCTCATAAAGCACTAGAGATGTAATGACAGTTCAATGACTTTATAAAGTCAACATGCACAAATATTTTTCTGTCATTTGCTTTTATTGTGTCTCTTGCATTAATGGCATACCCCTCTATATTATGAAAATACCATTTTAGTTTAAAGACATAGTGGACAGTGTCATGTGATGCAATGACAGTGAGTGCCAGTGCTGTTTCAGCAGCAAGAATTATTGGAATTCCTGTCAGAAGTTCATCTTGGGCCACTATTGGGGCGTTTCAATACTCCTTACGTTGTTTTTTTCTAGTTCTTGTTTTCTGTTTCCTCCTTTTTTTTCTTTTTGTGGTGTCAAGTAGGCTTTGTGAGGATGGTTTAAAATGTAGGGTATATACTCAGAGTTTAAATAGTCAGTGACTACTTGTTTGAGTCGGGTTTGGTTTTAAAAAGTAAAATTCTATATTTTAGAACCATAACACCTTCAAAGAAAGCAGCAGCCTTGGTGATCATACAGTCCACCCATCCTTTAGTTCACAAAGAAGGCGGAGAAGGCTCAGGAAGGCTGCCAAGCTCGTGTAGCCGCAGGACTGGAATCCGGGTCTGTACTGGCTGTGGCTTCACACTGCCTCGCTTCTCAGCGGGCTTTGAAACTGCGTGTTTAGGTGTCCTTGATAGGTTCTTATTCTTTTTGTATCTTTCTATTGCTAATAAGAGCAAATTTTCGGTTTGCACTGTAGAGACTTACTTCCTACATTTCGGGAAGGTGGTCCTGCTGTGGAAGGGCAAACTCCATTATTAGGTTCCTGGCCACTAATTCTCTTCTCTCTCTTCCTACTACCCATCCTTTCCACTTGGAGTATTCTCTTCTGTTGTATCCTTCACCTCTTATCCTTCTTTATCATTCCCGTGTCTCCCTTGCTGTATTGCCTGCACAAGTTCACATGTTTGAGGAATGAAACTTCAAACATAGTCTGTACCAAGAGGCTTTATTATTTTCTTTTTCCTCTCTCCCCCTTTTCCCCTAGAGCTAGTTCAAGGTGTCCTAATGGTCTAAAATGTCAAAAGAAAACTAGATGAGGGAAAAGCAATCAAAAATAACTCTGTTACAAGTTTCCTTATAGTTCAGTTTCATCCCTTTCTTTTTGACCCCTTTAAACAAATGAACATGTTGGCCTATTTCAGGGGTAATTGCTCTTCTCTTCAGAATACACCTCCTAAAATGACTGCTGTGTGAGGTTGAACATTGTGGGTGACGAAGGTCTGCCAGAGCAGAGAACTTTGTTGTTTTCCCTCCTTCCCTCTCATTGCCTTCATTTTCTTCCCTTTCAGATAATAAAATCCTTTTCCAATTATAGAAACTGTAGAGGTCAAAATGTGACTCAGGTTAAACCCCGTGAAAATTGTAGCCGCCTGAAATTATAATGCACATTTTTGCTCTTGAGCCAAGGTAGTGTGCCAGCTGGAAGATGTAAATTTGTCATCATTTTCTGCCTTTGTTTCATCTTTTCTTTCCTTTTCTACATTGTTGTAATTCTCAAACTTTATTGTTTTTCTCTGTTATTCTCTCCCTTTGGTAAACCCCTGTGCTCCCAGTGGAGCCAGAAGAAATTGTACATGGGGCTTTGATATTTTGCCAACTGTTTTCTATAATTAAAAGTGAATTGGAAATGGGAACACTTCCTCTGTTCCACCGATGCTTCTGGGGTCTAGTCTAATAGAAACACGGAAAGGTGCAAAAAAAGAATCTGGAGCTAGGAAGGGAAAATGGAAGCTTGTAACTCAGGCTAAAGAGTTCCTAATGGAACATCAGCCCTCTAAGCCTTCGGGTTTTCTGTTCTAAATTTGCTCTCTTCTTTGTGTCAGATCATTAGAAAGTTTTATCCAAAATTAAACCAGTAATACTGAGGTGGCAGCTCATAGAGCTTGTGACTGGCTTGATCCATGCCAATTATCTTCTCAGCTGAAGTAATCAAGGGCAGAGACCATAATAGAACAATGTGGACTCTGAGAGATTTGTATTTAAATTCTCATGATTTAAGCAGGAATAGTAAATAGATTACAATTTGTGTATCAGGCCTAATCAGTCCCTAATGCAGGGCTGATGGACCATGGTCCTATAAAATATTCAGTAACACGATGTCCTTCCTGAGCAGCTAACCAGCCCTTCACTGTCTGAATATGGAAGAAAGCTTGTCTTGTTAAAATCATCTCAAATTACTATGACCAGCTTTTCCACCAAGATCCTTGCCCAACTCTCCCTGACTCCCTACCCCCAGCTAATTCTTCTACTTTCTTCCCAATTACTTTGACCATATAAAACAATATATGCCCTTTTCTTCTTATCTTTTTTTTGGTGCGGGGGCGGAGGGAGGTTAATACTCTACTGAGTACTCTGCTTTTGAATACGTTGCATGTCTCTCAGTTGCTCTGCAGCAGAGCACATTGCTTAAGTGGGCCATTTGTCACTTCTGTGTTTTTAGTTGATGACTCTGGTGTTGGTACTATAGGAATCAGTATAAGATTATTTAAAATGAAGCCTTACAAGGTGTTCAGCATTCAGAATATTTTGTCATCGAGAGGGAGGAGCTTTGGGAAATTAGTGAATTTGCTCTACCTAAAAGCTGGACATCTGTGTAGAGCATACAAGAGATGGGGGTGTGTGTGCGTTAACTTGCTACGGGTGCCATAACAAATACTGCAGAGTGGAGTGTTTAAGTGGCAAGAAATTTATTTTCTCGTAGTTCTGGAGGCTACTAATCTGACATCAAAGTGTTAGCAGGGCTAGTTTCTCCTGAGGCCTCTTTCCTTGGCTTGTAGATGGTGACTTTCTCCCTGTGTCCTCACATGGTCTTTCTCTCTGTGTGTATCTGTGTCTTAATCTCTTCTTCTTATAAGGTCATCCAAGTCAAATTGGATTAGGGCACATCTTATGACCTCATTTTAACTTATTACCTCTTAATTACCTCTTTAAAGGCTGTATCACATTCTGAGGTCCTGGGGGGTTAGGACTTTAATGTATGTAGTTTTTGTTGTTGTTGTTGTTTCCTTCTTTTTATTTAATTTTTTTTTTTTTTAGAGATAGGGGTCTCACTATATTGCCTAGGCTGGATTCAAACTCCTGACCTTAAGCAATCCTCCCACCTCAGCCTCCTGAGTAGCTGGGCCTATGTGCATGCACCTCTGCACCCAGCTCTGAATATATATTTTGAGGGGGCATGATTCAGCCCCAAATGGGGTGAATAAGCTCTAATCCTGTGACTGTGAACAGCATTCAATATAAAAGTAAGACTAACTCCCTTATAGGATGGTACTGAGACTTAAATGAAATCTTGTGTATGATGATTTTGAAAACTCCAAATCCCTACTTATAAGAATGGTAGCATCGTTATCACTATTATATAAAATACAACAATATATATAATGATCATTATGATATAAAACTGATCCTGTTTGAAATGACTGAGTCCACATGAGGAAAGAGTGAGTCTGAATTTGATACTGTTCCCGGAGAAACCAGTCCATGTAGAGAAGGAAACCAAGATGTTAGGAGCAGGCCAGGGGCCAGCATCGTTGCAACTCTTTGAGTTTGGAGCTGTTCTAAAATACTGAATCTTTTTGCCAGGCCTGATGAGAATGAAAATCTTAATGTGGGATAAAGGACAAACTGAACAGCACCTAAAATGATTGGCTGTCATGGATTAAATGTCAGAAAAATGAGTAAAAGGAACACTGGGTGTTGATTTCATTAATAATAGAAATAAAAATGTTTCAACAAACATCATTTCACACCTTCAGTTAAAGGCCTGTATTAACTGTTATCATGGTAAATAAGATATTTAACATGGAAAATGAATGCCAGTGGTATCGTTCAAAGTGCTTATAGTTCTCTAAATATATTTAAAATATTTTTCTCAATATTGTTCTGATTGAGAGCAATAGATGTGGGTAATTTTATTATTCTTTTATTTTATTTTAAGTAGAATTTTAGGAAATGTTTATTTTTAAAATGTAATCCTTTCATTTATTCTCCTCTACCCTAAATAAGTAATTCATTAACCTCTCATTGTAATAGGAGCGTGAGCATCTGAAGGCAATTAACTGTTTTACGTTATCATTCATTGTGAATAAACAAATAGTTTCACCCTCTTTCCCCAGAGAGCTATAATTTAGGGATTGTGTAGCTAATTATACAACTCTAGAGCCAGTTTTGAGAGGGATAGATACCTTCTCTGATCACATCTGTTTTCACCTACTGTGCTGGGGCCCTGGGGAGTGGAAGGGACTCTCTGGGGGTATTTAGGACTTACACATTTGTTGAGTTAGGCGATTTGATGGTACTTGTAGTTTCACTGAATGGAATCTAGGACAGATCTTAAAGGATAAGAAACTATTACAATTTTTTTCATTTTTTGGTGTTCTAAATTGGAAACACATCCTCCTCTGATGATAAAATAGTCAGTTCTGGATTATCTCAAAAGATAAGATTATTTGAGTGGCAGAGTTTTCAGGCTCCCTATTTTTTCCTTTTATTTGTGTCACTAGGCTTTTGGTTGTTTCATTTGTAAGAGTTATCGTTCAAGACCATCAGCGGGGAAGGGAAATGCCAAGGTGAATCAGATCGGCCAGGTTAACCATTTGACTGTCTGATGGAGCTTTTTTCACTTATCGTAAAGCGTAAGTGTTTCTCCTCCAGAATTTAAGTTGCTTCAGGGAGGAATCTGTTCATCAATGTGTCTCTAACACCAGCGGAGTGACTGCACACACCAGATACTCAGTAGATGGTGGCTACGTTCAATTGTTGAATTAGATTTATGATCCATGTTTTTTTTGTTTTGTTTTTAGTTTACATAAAAAGTAGAGTTGGCTTTATGTTACCTATGACTAACTCCTCTATACCTCCTCAAAGCAGCTGTCACTTACCACCAGCATTTAGTCACTTTTCAGATTGAATTCCTGTTTCTTTACAGCAGGGTAGGAGCATGAAGAGAAGGTTAAGACATCTGAGTTAAGACGAGGGAGCTCCTTAATTGAATTGGGAAAACCTACAACATAAATTAAGCAGGATGCTAGAAATTGAAACAAGGCAGTTGCATTTCCATTGAAGCCAGTAATGCCTTTTTTTTGTTTTTTTTTTTGTTGTTGTTGGTTTTTTTGAGATGGAGTCTTGCTCTGTCTCCCAGGCTGGAGTGCAGTGGTGCCATCTTGGCTCACTGCAACCTCTGCCTCCTGGGTTCAAGCGATTCTCCTGCCTCAGCCTCCTGAGTAGCTGGGATTACAGGCATGCACCACCACGTCCAGCAAAAAAAATTTTTGTATTTTTAGCAGAGACGGGGTTTCACCATGTTGGCCAGGCTGGTCATGAAGTGGTGCCCTTTTCTTGTTAAAAGAATCTTGGGCAAGGCGTGTATTGATGAAGGCTGCATCTGACCTTTCACTGGCAGTTCACTAACTTGGTTCTGGCCAAAGTGTGCCTACCCCAAGGAACCTGGGAGATTGGACATTTTTTTCTGGATGAAGTCTCTTGGGAGTAGAAAGAAGGGAAGCAAGTCAGACAGTGTGGTGCTTCCCTAGTGGTTTTATTAGGGAGGTCCAGACACATGTTTCCTTCATGAGACGCAGACTGCACTTTGGTGCCCTTCAGTGCAGGACATGAGTGAATTAGGGCAATGTAATGAAAAAGAAAGAATGGTTAGAATAAGGTCAGAAGGTTTGATTTCTGTTTTCAGATTTAGCAGTGCTTGGGTCTGTGAGCTTGGAGCAAGTCATTTCATCTCTCTGGGTCCTAACATGCTCATCCATGAGTGAGTTAAATGGATTGACAGCTAATGATTGCTGCTCCTAAATTCTATGCATTTAGAAAATTCAAACTTCCCTCAAGTTCCCCATAGAGTTCTTACTGTTTGCTGTAGTTTGAACATCAGGATCATTGTCTCCCAATTTGCTTCCTTTGGCTTGGTGATATCATTGCCTGCAGAAATAGAAAACTGGTACAAAGCCATTTATCCAGTTCTGTGTGCCAGAATATCTTTGATGAGATCATAAGTTGTTCTTTTACTTTTTAAAACTAAGTGACTCAAATAGTAGTCACTAACTACTTAAACTTTGGGTATAGCAATGGCCTACATTTCCTGTTTCTTTTGTGTTGGTTTTCAACTGTCCCTGTATGATTGCTGCCTTTTCAATGCCTTCTTTCTTCTCTCTGCATACATTAATACAAGGGGCATCTGAAATTTTGGCAGAAGCAAATGCCAACTGTACCAAGCTGAGGTAGCAATTCTAGGGGCAGTGTCCTTTCCAAATGTGTTGTTTTATGAAGATATAATTTTTACATGATTCTTCGTGTCAGCAGTTTTGCCACTTGCCATCGTTTAAGAAGTCTATTGAGTATCTGATCCCGTTCTCTATTATTTCATTATGCTGCCTCCCTCCCTCCTGCCCTCCCTCCCTCCCTCCCTAGAAAACTTTATTTTCTCTAGCTTGGGAAAATGTGTGTGGTACAGTGAGAAATTCTGGTAACTCGGGTACTGCGTTTTCTTCAGCTTCTTGAGAAAAGGCTGCTGTGGAGGCTGGGAAAGTACTCATAGAAATGCAGCTTTTCTCCCAGGCTGCAAAGAGCTGCCCATATGGTTCTGTCGAAGCAGAATGAAGACCAAATAAGACTTGAGGAGGAAGACACCACATTAGTAAGCATCTCTCCTGGATGACTGAAGGGAAATCAAGGGCAGCCACACCAGTGGAGGGTGGGGCAAGGCCAGGCGCCTCAGATGCAGCTTGCAGAGGAGAGGCCTGTGCAGCTTCCTTCCAGTGTTTTTCATCAGAGCAGGTAAACTGCAGGCCTGTCTGGTACCAGGTGCTGGCTAAGGAACATACCAGGGTACCATGGTTAAGGCACGGACTCTGGAGTTAGACAAACCTAGGTTTAATTGCTAAGGGAGTCAGGGTGCTTTGGTTGTAAGCTGTAGCACCAATTTTTGCTACCTTACATTTTTTTTTTTAAAGGAGAGGATGTATTAAAAGGACAGTGGATAATTCACAGAGCTGGTGGAAGAGTTGAAAGAATAAAGGATAAGAACAGGGTAGTTCTGGTATTTAGGACAGCCACTTGAAGGTGGTGCCACTGGAACGACTTGGAACAAAACATTTTCTGTCCTTGCGACATTCCAGTCAAGCTTCAAATCCCTGAGAGGGACAGAGAGATGCCAGGTCTGGTCTTGTTCTTATTTTGGGAGATGGGGTTAGAAGAGGGAACGCAGTGATTAACAAACACAAGATTCATTCACCCAGAGAAAACTGGACTGTGCTTATCAAAAGAAGGGGTTAGAGCTGCTAGACAGACCAAGCTAGCAGATGTAAATATGATATGAATGAACGTTGCCACTCGCCATCTAGTATCTAAACCTCAAAGAGTTTAGGTAGTATTTGTATACCTCAGCCTTGTACTGAAGATAAACAAAGGACATAAGTCTAATGAAGAAATAACACCTATTTCAGAGATATGCTCACTGTGGGCATACTGAAAGAGATACTGCCTATAAAGCTCTTGGCATATGCTTCGTGTAAGTTCTCAACGCTTAGCTGTGTTAATTACATTTTCTTAGCAGAGCCATTAACTAATGGGTGACTACACAGCTCAGTTTGCCCAGGACAGTCCCAGTGAGTGCCTTTAACCTTCCTAATTAGCATTGTCTTGGGTCCTCATTTTTTATTTTATTTATTTATTTATTTATTTATTTATGAGATGGATTCTCGCTCTTTTGCCCAGGCTGGAGTGCAGTGGCGTCATCTCAGCTCACTGCAACCTCCGCCTCCCAGTCTAGCTTTCCTCATGGCTCAGCCTCCTGAGTAGCTGGGACTACAGGCATGAGCCACCACACCCAGCTAATTTTTGTATTTTTAGTAGAGATGGGGTTCTGCCATGTTGGCCAGGCTGATCTTGAACTCCTGACCTCAAGTGGTCCGCCCGCCTCAGCCTCCCAAAGTGCTGAGATTACAGGTGTGAGCCACTGTGCCCTGCTGGTTTCTTATTTTTTAAAATAAAGTATCATTACGGGTTGCATTAAAATATGCCAGAATGGGTTGATAGACCTTTGCTTTGTACTTTGAGCTTGCCAGGGTGCTCCTCCAGTCACATGTGAGATGCGTGTGCAGTGAACAGAGTTCTCAGTGGAATCTAAATCTGTCCAGCAATGACCTTCTTCTCTTCTCTCAGGCTTTTCACAGTGCAGCTGAGCCAGTGCCTCCTTGAATGAAACATGCAGGTGCTCTTGATAAAGCAGTGTGCTGAGACACCAGTGGTTGGGGCAGTTAACTCCTCCCAGTCCAGCATGGTGTGGGAGGAGTATTTGAGACTGCTACCCCAGCCAGCCTTGTGGTGTGTCAGCCAGCTGTTCCGTGGACCACTCCATAGCTTACAAAGTGCAGGAGCCACTGGCCTTTAGTCAGATGAAACAGTGAGAATTATAGCAACTGATTCGTTAAAATATGTGTTGGAGAGAGGCTGAGCCATTATGTGTTAGAACTTACAGATGCAGAGAATAGTTTGGCATGCCCTTTCTGCAAGGGTTTGTCACGTTTTATAGGGTATACATCTGAAGTTATTCATTTATTTTACTTTTTGGTAATTTTTAAAATTATTTTTCAATAAACCCTTTTGGTAGCAATTACTCTCTCCCCAAAAGCACCTTTTAAGGAAAAATGGATTACTGGATTTGTCAAGAAAGTTGATATTGAATGTGTAACCTGTCAATATTTACCATTCACATAAAAGTCATAACAGTATCACTGACCAGATTTCTAAAAGAAAGAAATCTATTGAAGAAGGCTTTACAATTTTTAAAATTTTAAAAATTTCAAAGATGAGCGAGTAACAAACAATGCAGCATTTTTGCATATTGTTTTCAAAGAATGACTTTTCATTTAGGTGAGACAAGTAACTCTCATTATAAGATAATTTCATTCTTTAAGTTTTCTTGCACACATGTAAAAATGTAGGTATAGCTTTTAATATCTTGGCTCAGTTAGCAAAATAACTTTGCAAACAGTTAGGTGATCCTGCCAATTTTATATCACAGCCATCTCATCAGATACTTCAAATAGAAAATTAGTTAATTCCAATTTTTTTTTGTTTTGTCCATCTGATTCATGGGATAAGAGGAATGCTTTTGGAAGTTCATTTTGTCAAAGGTAACACACCTGATTGTGCATGTGATTGTAAATCCATTCAAAAAGCTCAGTGTTTATGATCAAATTATTTATTTTTGTAGTGATGATATATGAAAACTTTTATGGAGAACAACATTTTAATAAAAACAACATCCTCACTAAATTAAGAAAAGTGTAGCAGAAAAATACCTGGATTGATGGTAAGATATATGTGTATATAATTCATAGTTTAAAAATTAATAAAATATATAAAAATATTTTAAGAAAATAGTAAATAAAATATTTTATTAAAAATGGGAAAATGTAGGTCAAAAGACACGAAGTTGCAGTTATGAAGTACAAGTCTAGAAATTACAGCACAAGGACTGTGGTCAATAATATTATATCATATACTAGAAATTGCTAAGAGTAGATTTTAGGTATTCTTACACACACATACACACACACACACACACACACACACACACACACAGAGATAACTGTGTGAGATGATGGCTATATTAATTTGCCTGGCTGTAGTAATCACTTCACTATGTATGTGTATATTAAAACATCTTATTGCATACCATAAGTACATATGATTTTAAAAGAAAATAAATTAAAATATTTAAATAAAATATACAAGTATATAATATGAAATGTATTTTGTAAAATCATTGAGTATAGAATGTACATATAATTGATAATTGTATCCAAACAAGTTGTGGTATGGTACTCTTAGAATTAGAAGCTGCCATTGTAAAAATGTACAGATATTTATATCTTTACACAGAATGATTGAACCACAGATTTTTTTTCAATGCTGAAGTTAAATACAAAAACACACCTCACTGTGGCAAGAACACACTTGCTCTCTTTGCCCCCATCATTGATCAGATCTTAACTATGTCAGCCTTTGAAAAACTTATGTGTATCTCACTGTAACTATCCTACACTGCTAATGAGCGTATGAATCCTTTAAATCTTGTCTTCATTTTTGCCCCAAATCAAGTGGAAATCTTAAAGTATTCAATTACTGGAGCATCAGGAACTTCAGCATAGGCAGGTTTTAGAGACTTGCCATTATTAAAACCACGGCCTGCAAACTAGAAGATATGGCCGTATTTCCTCACAAAAGCAGAGTGGGGAGTGACAAATTATAGGATGAGGGCCTAATGGTAGGTACACACAATTTAATTTCAAAATTGTATAATTTTTCCTTAGAACAACTACGTTATGGAAATAATTTTTTCATGAGACTTCTGTATTTTACTGGATAAATTTTTATTCTATATCACAATGGAATGAAGTTGAAAAGGCTTATAATATTGCATCATCCACATTTGGTCAGACATTCAAAAGAATCATAAAGAGAGAATTAATATGAAGAGCTTGATCTTGCTAAAGTTTTCATTAAAGACCTATACACTGAGTGGAAGCAGAAAGATAATGTCTTTAAAAATATTGGGAATGAAATATTTATGCTTTCCAGTAAAAAAAAAAAAAAAAAAAGAATTGAGAACATTTTCCTTTGGTAGGATTTGCTCTGAGCTTATAACTTACCCTTAGGTGTTTTCAAAAATTAAAATAGTGTGGACTTAACAGAAACATCCATTGAAGATGTCAACAACTTCAAGTTGCACAAAATGCAACATTAAGGAAGATTGACAAAAATTACCGATACCAAGCTTGTATCAAAAACAAATACTTTTAGAGCAATACCAGGACAGAATTCAAAACATGCAGTCACAAAACTGATCAAGGTATGTAAATATATGCCAAGACCAATTACTATTTATATTACTTTTAAATGTTTATAATTAACATAAAGAATGTAAAGAATATAAAGTTTTTATATTTTGCCTTAATGTATATGGACTTTTATTTTTTCTTTTTTGACATAGGGTCTTTCTCTCTGTTACCCAAGCTGGAGGGCAGTGGCACAACCTCAGCTCACTGCAGCCTTTGCCACCTCAGTCTCCCAGGTAGCTGGGACCACAGGTGCAAGCCACCACACCTGGCTTGGACGTTTTTTAAAGAAAGATTTTAGTTTTGAAAATAGTTTCTGAATAAGAGTGATTCTATAGATCCATGATTATGAGAAAACCAGTTTGTTAGTCAATAAATAGACATTTCAAAATAATATAATTTTAATTATTTGTAGTACCTACTTTCACCCTCAGAAGTGTCTTGGTGTGAATGATAAATTATATGGCTATTTTATTAATAGCTTTTGTGAATCTTTAGGTTTAAAACATGGTGGAACTCAAAACGTTGAGATTAGATGGAAAAGGCTTGGAGGTCCAGCAGCTCAGTCCCTGGGAGCTTCCTTCGCTCTTCCAGATGGATACTTTAGTTCCTGCTCTGCCTTAGTGGTTTTGCTCCACCATGACCCCCTTTCTTAATTGAGTAGCTGCACTCCAACTGGGACAGTTGTCTGTCTAGGAATGGTCCCCTCACTGTGGAGGCAATCACACTTTTAGCCAGAGAATTTTGGATTTAAGAGAAGAAAGAGTACTGTCCACATGGTCCTAAAGCGACATACATCCTCTTCAGCTGGCAGGATTAAGAAATTAAAGTAAAGACAGGCATAGGAAATTATAAAAGTATTAATTTGGGGAACTAATAAATGTCCGTAAAATCTTCACAATCCACGCTCTTCTGCCATGGCTTCAGCCGGTCCCTCCGTTTGGGGTCCCTGACGTCCCGCAACATACTGTCCCTCTTCAGTGGCTGAAGCTATAGGATGCGATGCCTGAGAGCACTGAACGATCATGTTTCTCAACTTTGCACTTGAGGAGCAGAGGTAGCCAGTCTGCAAACAGAAAAGGAAGACAGCAGATGCAGAATGAAAGCAGCATGTTTGATATCCAGGGTGTGGTTTTGCCTGAGACTCCCCTTCGGTTCCACCAGCCATTATAATATTAGAAACATTTTTGTAATAAATTAACCTTTTGCTATTGTAAATTTAAGTTTACTTGCTGTTGGCAACCAGAAGAGTCTTTTCTTTTCCACTTGAGTTTTAAGCAAATTAAGACATTGAAACAGGTGAAGGAAAGACAATGTCAGCTTTATTTCTCCTCAGCTGATTGAATCACATGGCTTTGCATCTACATCAAGAGGGCCTGCTCTCCCTCCCTCCCCTCCAGCCCAACCTGGGGAATGGTGGAGTCTGCATAACAAGCATAGTCTCGCAGCTGTCCCAGTGGAGAGCAGGGCAAGAAAGCCTATTCCCAACTTGAAGGTATTTTAGTAGATCAGCTCCACCTCATCCAGAAATATGGACCAGCAAGTAACTTGCTCCTGCTAGGGAGTACTGAGCTCCTGGAGGGACTCAGTAAAGGGCAGGGTGCGGGGTCAGGAGAGTCACTCTAATGGAAGTTTTTTAGCAGATAGAAAACACAAGGCCAGCAGAATGGAGGCACCCCACTGCGAGTTGAAACTAAAACCTGAAGGCCATTCTAACTGGTGTGAGATGGTATCTCACTGTGGTTTTGATTTGCATTTCTCTGATGGCCAGTGATGATGAGCATTTCTTCATGTGTTTTCTGGCTGCATAAATGTCTTCTTTTGAGAAGTGTCTGTTCATGTCCTCTGCCCACTTTTTGATGGGGTTGTTTGTTTTTTTCTTGAAAATTTGTTTGAGTTCGTTATAGATTCTGGATATTAGCCCTTTGTCAGATGAGTAGGTTGCAAAAATTTTCTCCCATTCTGTAGGTTGCCTGTTCATTCTGATGATAGTTTCTTTTGCTGTGCAGAAGCTCTTTAGTTTAATGAGATCCCATTTGTCGATTTTGGCTTTTGTTGCCATTGCTTTTGGTGTTTTAGACATGAAGTCCTTGCCCACGCCTATGTCCTGAATGGTATTGCCTAGGTTTTCTTGTAGGATTTTAATGGTTTTAGGTCTAACATATAAGTCTTTAATCCATCTTGAATTAATTTTTGTATAAGGTGTAAGGAAGGGATCCAGTTTCAGCTTTCTACATATGGCTAGCCAGTTTTCCCAGCACCATTTATTAAATAGGGAATCCTTTCCCCATTTCTTATTTTTGTCAGGTTTGTCAAAGATCAGATAGTTGTAGCTATGCGGCATCATTTCTGAGGGCTCTGTTCTGTTCCATTGATCTATGTCTCTGTTGTGGTACCAGTACCATGCTGTTTTGGTTACTGTAGCCTTGTAGTATAGTTTAAAGTCAGGTAGCGTGATGCCTCCAGCTTTGTTCTTTTGGCTTAGGATTGACTTGGCGATGCGGGCTCTTTTTTGGTTCCATATGAACTTTAAAGTAGTTTTTTCCAATTCTGTGAAGAAAGTCATTGGTAGCTTGATGGGGATGGCATTGAATCTATAAATTACCTTGGGCAGTATGGCCATTTTCACGATATTGATTCTTCCAACCCATGAGCATGGAATGTTCTTCCATTTGTTTGTATCCTCTTTTATTTCATTGAGCAGTGGTTTGTAGTTCTCCTTGAAGAGGTCCTTCACATCCCTTGTAAGTTGGATTCCTAGGTATTTTATTCTCTTTGAAGCAATTGTGAATGGGAATTCACTCATGATTTGGCTCTCTGTTTGTCTGTTATTGGAAATAGGAACACTTTTACACTGTTGGTGGGATTGTAAACTAGTTCAACCATTGTGGAAGTCAGTGTGGCGATTCCTCAGGGATCTCGAACTAGAAATACCATTTGACCCAGCCATCCCATTACTGGGTATATACCCAAAGGACTATAAATCATGCTGCTATAAAGACACATGCACACGTATGTTTATTGCGGCACTATTCACAATAGCAAAGAGTTGGAACCAACCCAAATGTCCAACAACGATAGACTGGATTAAGAAAATGTGGCACATATACACCATGGAATACTATGCAGCCATAAAAAATGATGAGTTCGTGTCCTTTGTAGGGACATGGATGAAACTGGAAAACATCATTCTCAGTAAACTATGCAAACCAACCCGCACTCTGTCAAGAATCTGACAGGGGAATCCCCCAACTGTTGGTCCAACATTCAAATGGGCAGCTAGAGAGAGTGGGGCTGGGCACAGCCCTCCTTAAAAACACCTGAACTCGATCTCGTCTTGCCTGTTGACAATTCTGGCGCTGGGGCTCCCTTCTCCCATGTTGCTTTGGGATGTTTGGAGGATCAGTGCAGAAGCTTCCCTGGTTTGTCTCTAGCACCTCCCACCACTGCCTAAGATTCCAGATAGGTATCACTCTGTGGACACCTAGCATATACAAAACTTCATAACGTTACACTAAGATGCTTGGAGCCTGGGAAGGATCTGCTTTGAGGAGAAAGAGCAGATTTAGCTAATAGACATGGCAACTGGTGAGGAAGGTCATCTGCTTCAGTGGTTGATCATTGAGGCATTCATGAAAACAGCTAGATGGAGAATCGCTCTGAAAGTTCGTGAACAATAAGATAGCAGGGGAAATCTGACTGTAACAATAAATCTTCAGTGTTGCTCTTGGCAATCCAGAGTTTTTCACAGAGAGAGGCTAAGAGGCTAACCATATATTTAAAGACTGCCCCCCTTTCCTGGATACATATCTACTGCAAATGGCTTTGATTTTTCAACATAGGATGACTTTTTCCAGTTTTGCACATTTGAGTGCATGCACACTGCTGTTTGGAGTTTTAGATCTTTCTAAAAACTGATTCACACAGACACCTAACCTCTTTAACCCCTTTCTGCCACCTACCTTCTCTGTGAATACAGTGCTTGCAGCCTTTCAAAGACAGAGGTTTCAGAATTTGGCAGCAAAAAAAGTGATGGCTTCTAACACATTAACAGTGTGGTTAACAATAGCAGTTGCTTAAGTCTGCCATGCCTGACTATCTTTCCACTGTTAAGTGTGGTCACACTGGTAACATTTGCTTAGGAACTGGGCACACAAGTTAAAATGTTATGTTCACAACCATTTGGGGTTTGAGGTATTCTCTTCTACATATGTTTTACTTGTTCATAAAAAGGAAGCTCTTTAAAAAAAAATCTGATGTTTAGCTCCTGTTGATTTGTAATGGCTGAGAAGGAGTTTAAAGCATGTTTCTTTTCATCTCCTTTCAGCTTTTAATTTTTAGTGCTTTCATTTATGTCTGTAAAAAGCAGTTAAAAGTGAAAGTCCCCAGACAAGAGTGTGTAATTGGCAGGCTGGGGTGGAAGGCAGGGGCTCATGGTGGTTTTAAGAGAATGTGAAGAGGAAGCAGAGCTGTTCGTTGTCAATGGTAATAGCTTTTAAGAGAGGCGGAAATTATGATTTGAGCTTAATTTCTAAACGAGGCTCACTTTCCAGTCTCCCAGCCCGTGTCTCAGTGGCCTCCTGGCTAGTGGGTCAGACTGCTGACACGCCATGATGGCACACAGAGAGAAGACCAGAGGGAGCAGAGGGACAAAGGAGAAGCAGAGAGCAGGGGAGAAAAACTTAGAGGTGTATAAGAATTTATTTATAAGTGTGTAGCCTGTTAAAACCTGACCATCCAAATGGGATGTGTGGCCAGAGCATATGCCCCGAGGGAGGAGAAGGTTTCTTTGCTTCCCAATTTCAGAATGTCTGGTAAGCAAGTAATTGAGAGTTCTGGGTTTTCATAGGCAAATAGAGAAAGGGAACAAGGTATGAAGTTTTATTAAAGCAAGGTATACTTTTATGTTTCACAATAAGTTATTAAGTTCCTCTACTTATCTAGCACTGCAATATATATGCATATTCTAATGGGGAGTTATAAACTCTTTGAAGAGATAAAAGGCAAAGATGTGAAATGTCTGGGAAAGCAATTAAGTCAGTGATATAAACCATTAAGTGCAGTGTGCACCAAGACAGGAATTTTCACCTGGAGTGTAGGAGATCCCCATGTTGAGGCCTAGTATAGTTTTGGATGCCACATCTCCGAGGGTATCATCCCCCACGTGGATTCCTCTCATCAGAATCTTTCTTGTAGTCTTCGTCCTAATTTATTTGTTGTTACCATTGGAATCTATAAGATGAGCAGATAATTCAGCAAGAAACAAGCTCAGGTGAGTGAACACATGACAGCAGGGACTGAACCAGAGGGCAGAATGCGGAGAGGCCAGGAGGGAATCTGTGGATCAGCAGGAGATCTTCTTGGGGAAAGGGGAGCAGAGCGCTGGTGGGTGGGGCGGAGGAGGCACTGAAGCCCTCCCAGCAGTGGAGGAAATCATGGGTGTGCCCACAGGGAGGGCACAGGCCCAAAGGGTACAGGACAGAAGTGAGACCAAAGTCTGAATTGAAGGCCCTGAAAGGTAAAATTAGGAGATTGGCTCTGGTGGCAACTAAGAACATGTATGTTCTTGGGCATGGGTTTGAGCGGATTCAGCAAGTGACAGGATGACAGCCAGGCAGCCGTACGCAGGGCGGACTGGAATGGGAAGCTATCCCGCACAGAGAGGTGGACAGAGTTTGAATCATAGTACTATCATGGGAAATGAGGGGGCACTGAGAAACGGAGAAGACTTTCAGAGGAAGAAACGACAGTATTTAGTGACAAACATAAAGGAAGGAGTCAGCAAACATTTTCTGTAAAGGGCCAGATAGTAAACATTATGAGTTTTGCGGGCTGGTCTCCAGTTGATTTTTGTCACTATTCGGCTCTGCCATGGTAGTGTGAAAGCAACCAGAGACAATACATCCATGCATGCGTGTGGCTGTGTTTGCCCCAAGGGCCATAGTTTGCCAATCCCTGATAGAAGGGATGAAAGAACATTTTCAACCTTAGAGAATAGACGTAGACATTGGGTAAAAGCTGTTAACCTTGTAGCCAAGGTTTCATTTTACCCAATCAGAATTGCTGAGAGCACTTTCTTCCTGAGATACTAAACTTCCAGCTTTGCCCAGGTTCTCCTGCCCAGCATTCCTTGGCGTGGAGCTCGAGGGTGACACTGGGTTTGCGTATGCAGATAGAGAAAGGGAACAAGTTACGAGGTTTGATTGAAGCAGCGGCCCCTCTGTCTGGTGAATGGCTCCTAGCTTACACCGCGTAGCTGATGAAAATGTCACGCAGAAATCTCAGTGAAGTGAGCTGTTCCTGGTAGGACACAGTTGGCCCCAGTTTTTACAATTCCAGTGCAGCTCAGCAGACAAGGGGCAGACTCGATGGGCATAGTGCAGGGAAATAGGTTCTTAAGGGTAAGGCGAGAGGTCCCAGCCACTTGTGAGTGGCTTGCTTTTCCAAGGAGTCGATAATGACGGAGAAAAGGATGTCCAGAGGGTCATCCATCTAGCTTGGCGCCAGGGCGGGAGAGCTGTGGAAGCTCAGCAGAAAAGGCTGAGCGTGGGGACTGTGGTCTCTGCAGAAAGTGGGTGGTTTCTTTCTGTGGATACCTGCTGGAGTGTGCTGTTTTTTAAAAAAAACAGGTTACTGGGAAGAGCGTTATCCACAACACAACATCTATATATACCAACGCATAGCATATGCACACTCCTCTACATGTTTATATATACACATCGTTTCTGGTTTATTTTCCTCTTACTCAAAATACATTATGTCGCCCAATTTTGTTTTCTCATTTAACGTGGAGCTCTTTACGTTGGTGTTAACTGTCATTTTAGCTCTACATTTTGTGAGGGCCGCCAGTGTTGGGCTGGGGATTAAGGAGAGTGTCATCTGGATAGATGGCAAGAAGCAGCACTGCTAGATTTTTATAGGACAACCAAAGGCTGGGGTTTGGAGGGGTTTTTTGTTTGTTTGGTTGGTTGGTTTTTGCTCCCTTTTCTATTTAAACAAAGATTTTGCCTCATTTCAAATTTTTTTTTTTAGTTCGGTGATTCTGTGGATATCTGCAGAGTGAAACGTTGTATTATTTTTCCTCAGGGGTGGCAGATGAGTTAGTTGACCCCTTAGGGAAGACTCTGCCTGGGTCGACCCCTTAGGGGAGACTCTGCCTGGTCCCTTTGCCCTCTCCTTGCAGGGTGCCATCCTGGCCTGCCTCCTTCCAGGCAGCCCCATCAGAGCTGCGGAGCTGAAGCAGCCTCTCCCCTTCAGACCTCAAAGAGCATTTCTCTGACCCTTTGTTCTGCCGCAGCCTGGCCTATCTTTCACCGTAGTCTTTAAGCTCCCGAATGCCCGCCGCACGCCCAGGGCCTTGGACATGGTGGGCACGCGGTGCCTGTTGAGCGCGTGAGAGGGTTGTGAGCTGTTTGTGTGCGGAGCCTGTGTCTCACTCATCTTTGCAGCCCCTGTGCCTGCTAGAGAGCTAGCACACTCACCAGCGTTGGCCGAGTGAGAAGCGAGTACGTGAGTGCTGAAACAGTGATGAGCTTGACCCCATATGTAGTAGAACAGGTTCCCAGCCTTGTTTCTGAGCCCCACCCACCCCCCTCTTGTCCTCTTGTCCTTTTGGGGATTCACTGTCAGAGGAGATGACCTCAGGAAGTTAACGAGCCAGTGAGAGATGCGCTGGTGTTTATTAATGGCAGGCAGATGCCTAGGAGTGCCTGTCTGTGCTGGGCTGTACTGGTATGCAGAGGTGCAGCCGCCCAGTGGGCTTGATGTGAGATCTCCTCCTCTCCCTCCCTCAGCAGGGCTTGCGGGGGGCCTGAGGATTGGAGCTGGAGTTGTCTCCCATGCTTGAGCTCAGAGGGGACTGAACTTCCCTTCTCTCTCAAGACACAGGAAGGAGAAGGAGAGGCCAGATGGCATAAGTGTCCCACACTCTCACCCCAAATTGGTCCAACTTTTAGTCAAACCAGCACATGAATGGTAGAGGGACAGAAGTAAGAACAAGAAAGAATGATAGATGCCAAGATGAAGATTTTGTACATGAGGAAGTATTTAAGGGATATTTAAGGGATCTTGCAATTTTCCTGCAGGAGAAAAAGAGAAAATGAGGAGAAGGAAAGCATTTATGCTGTAAGAACTAACCTATAAATTATACTTAAATAACCTCCTCAATAAGCATAAATCATGCAGTTACATAAAATCATATTGATTTCATTATGTTCATATTAATACATTTTAATTTTTAGGTGCACATGCCTGAAGGCACGAGGCTCTTAAACACACAATAATCAAAAAGCTAATTAATCACAAATGGGCAAGTTTCCCAAATAATTCTAGGAATAGTTACAATTAAGAAATAATACCCTGTGCACAAAGTAGAATAAAAACACACAAGCAGACAAGAAACTTCATTATAAGCCATAAAAACCAAAGAGAAAAACAGAAGAGTCTCATTTCCTAAGCCAGGTAATACCTAAGCCAGGTAATGTATTAGGAGGGATATCGGAGGAAAAGGGTCATTTCGGAGACCTGTGGCCCTAACCATGCCTTTTCTCTGTTTTCCTCATTAAACTGGTGAATCTTGACTCATGCCTCTGTTATATTGATGATTTCTTCTAGCTCTGAGGGATCTAGAAGTCTTGTAAGCACCCCTTTTATTTCTCTGAGTGGCTGCTGAGAGCCCTAAATAGAATAGGGACAGGTTCAGGAGTCTGTAAGAGGATACAAGAAACCTCTTTCCATGTGTACACATTCATTAGTCAGAACTTTTCACATATAAAGGTTCAACAAGTTGCAGACCCATCTAAATAAACAGTTGAGTCCTCTTTTCTCTTTTGTGAGTATATTCTGGGGACTTCAGCCAAGTGCTTTGCTATAATCAGAATATGCTTTATTTATGGCATTTTTTTGGCTTACCTGCCCAGTAAATGCAACCACAAGAGATGATAAGAATGGGATGTTAGTCAGCACTCTTTTAGTTCCAAGAGTCAGAAACCCAACTAAAGCAAAAAAAGGAATTTCAATTGCTCACATAATAGGAGGCCCGGGGGCGGGGTGGTGGTGGTGGGCTTGCTTGAATTCACCTGATTCAGCTGAATTCAGGCCACACAGCTAATTAGAGGGAGAGCCAGTTCTAGAATTGACTTCAGGTCCTCCGACTCCCAGGGCAATGCTCTTTCCATTACCTGGTGCTACCTCTATGCTACCTCAATCAATAGCAGCTGAATTAAAAACAAAATGAAACAAGAAGGGCATGTCTTCTCCTTGGGGTCACTAATAATTTATTCCGATTTTACCTCTCAAGACTTGCATTGTTCATGTTGCTGAAGGAAATTAGCAAAGGCTTTTGGGCATCTTCATTAAGGAGAAATCATTGCTTTCTACCTACTTGTATTCCACTTTGTGTCCTAAGCTAAGGTAGATGGTTTGCCTGTCAATTATTTGTCCATCCATTTATTCTGAAAACGCTATTCAGCATTTCCTAGGTTACAGATGCTGTGCCAGGCACCCAAAATGCAAATGTGATAAAGACATTGATAATTTGGTGACAAAGGACAATTCAAGCAGAAGGCCTAGTAAGTGTAAAAATACAAACACTTTCATGCATTCATTCTTTTCAGCAAAAAATATGTATTAAGCACAAAGTAGGTGACAGGAACTGTGTATGCTAGGTGTCATTAGTAGGTATAAAAAAAGTAGAACATAGGTTGGGGACTGCAAATAGTTCATTATGGCAGAAGCACAGGGCACACATGGGAGGATATGGGAGCAAGGGAAAAACGTAGGCTGATGTCCAGTCATCAGACACATTGGGGACCCTGGATAGGTTTGATGCAAGAAAGTGTCCTGGTCTGATTTTCATTCCAGGCACTCCAATTGCAAGTGCGTGGGTTGGGTTGGAGAGGGGTGGACGGCAGGCTGGAAAACCTGATGGAGGCTATGGGAATATTTCCTGGGGGAGAAGGTGGACGCTACGAGGTGGCGGTGGTTGGGATGGAGAGAAACTAGATTCACCAGAGAATCCAGAGATCAAAATCAGCAAGTCCTAGTGACTCATCTCATGTGACAGGTGAGGGAGGGAATGGAGTTCAGACAGTCAGGAACTTTGGTGAACAGCGAGGTCATTACCTGAGACTGGAACTCTGGGGAAAGGAGCAGTGTTGTGTTTGTGTTGTATCCACTTTAACCTGAGCAGTGCCTGACATGTAGGAGGGACTCAGTCAATGTTTTTGAGTGAATACCTGAATATTACAAAAAGGACCATACCAGAAAGTACTGACAAGGGAAGTTATCCTAATTCAGAAGGCCATGGGAGGCCACCCGAAGAAGTGATATTTATCCGAAGGTCGAGAATGATTTGGAAGCAATCAGGGAAAATAGAGGAGTTTGCATTGTTTGTGTTTGACTCTCAAATGCCATCCAGGGCGCCTGTGTCTTTTCGTTCTGGGTGCTGCCTCTACCTTTTTCTACTCCTGGCATTGCGTCGTGGCCTTCTGTTCCTGAGCCTCTTCTGTGTGTGCAGGGAGGCAGCAGGTTGGCCAGGGTGATAAGAATGGTAACCTCATAGTAACTACTGTTTATTAAGCGTTTAGTTTCCTGATCTCGTTCAGCAGCCCTCAGTCACAGAAAATGAATGCTGAGTTCTCAGAGTTTATTGCTGTCTAAGTGGGCACGTAGGCCCTAGTCAGGGCCCTGCCGGGTTCCCAGGGTGGGGAAGGCTTTCTGTACCATTACAGATCACAGAGTTCAAGAAAAAATGACTTTATGAGGTATTTTTACGTTATTTCAAAAAAAAAAAACAAAAAAACAACTATTGATCCAGCCAAATGCACTGTTGTATCTCTTCGTTGGGGATTTGTGTTCTCCCACGGTATACAGAAGGTTTGAGGATACTTAAGGAGAATATACAATGCAGTAAAGTAGGGAAAAAATAGAAAACATAAAAATCAGGACATATATATGTATATATATGATAAAGTGAATCTAGGAATGTGCCAGATGTGTTGTAGTTTAAAGAAATATTCTGTGTATTACAGATTCACAAATATGCAGCCAAACCCTTAAATGAAGCATAAGTAATCTGCCAGCCACCTAGTTAAAACAAGTTTTGTGAATTATAATGAAATTCTCTCCAAGTACACATTTCTAATGGAAGGAAATGTACTTTAGAGGAACATTAAAAAGACAAAATTCTTGATCGTCTCAGAAATGTGGGTAGCGTTGTCTTGCATAGTCATTCTGTAATAGTAATTGGGACTTGCCTAATTTCATTTATTATTTAGAGAGGCTTGGCTGCATTTAAAAGTCTAAACATTCATGAAAATCTGTTCTAGATGTCTAAAAGTTTTTCAGTATGAATTTAAAGTTGGGACATTCTGGGCTTAGGGAATTCACCCCACACTTGGCTGAACTATTCTTGCTGAAACACAAAGTAATCATGGTTTTAGTTTGTAAAGTAGCTATTGCTGTGAGCAGTTCTACCTGGTGAAGAGTATTTTCTCTGAAACTGACAACAACTCTCTTTCCAGATGTTCCACTACAGTCTTATACTGACATCCCTATGGGTACAGTCATGAGATTCAAATTGTACATTCTTAATCTTCTCCCAAAATGACATCTGTGGCTTTTTTTTTTTTTTTTTTTTTCGAGATGGAGTCTCACGGTGTTGCCTAGGCTGGAGTGCAGTGGCATGAACATGGCTCAACTGCAGCCTCAACCTCCTGGGCTCAAGTGAGCATCTTGCCTCAGCCTCCCAAGAAGCTGGGAGTACAGGTGCATGCCATGCCTGGCTAAATGTTTTCTGTTTTTTTTCAAGAGATGGGGGTCTTACTGTTGCCCAGACTGGTCTTGAACTCCTGGTCTCAAGTGCTCCTCCTGCTTCAGCCTCCTGAGTAACTGGGATTACACGGACAAGCCTTCAAGCGAAACTCCATCTGTGGCTTTTAATTAAAGATGGACATATTGTAATATGTGTGGCCATAGGGAAATAATAGCAAATAGTAAAATTGAAAGAGGTACATCTGACAGTAATAATAAAAACTTTTTTGTAGCTCTGGAAATAATGTGACACCGCACTGCTACTCAGAGATAACAAATGAAGCTTAACTGAAGTTCCGTGAAACTCCTGCCAATAGGACTTCCTCATGGTGTATGATGACCATGTGGAACGAAAACTCTAGGTCCCAGACTCAGACAATGGCTACGATATAGTCATTTCATGGGGATATTGCAGTTTTAGAAAAAGTAATTAGTGCCTGAAACCTGATTCAGCGTTTTTTTATTTTTATTTTTTGAGATAGAGTCTCCCTCTGTCACCCAGGCTGAAGTGCAGTGATGTGACCTTAGCTCACTACAACCTCCATCTCCTGGGTTCAAGCATTTCTTGTGCCTCAGCTTCCCAAGTAGTTGGGATTATAGATGTGCACCACGCCCAACTAATTTTTGTATTTTTAGTAGAGAGGGGGTTTTGCCATGTTGGCCAGGCTGGTCTTGAACTCCTGGCTTCAAGTGATCCGCCTCCCTTGGCCTCCCAAAGTGCTGGGATTATAGGCATGAGTCACTGTGCCCAGCCCAGCATTTGATTTTGACTGTGTGTTTTAGACATTGATAATTTTGTAGGACTTTAATCAGGTTTTATACCTGATACATCTTAAATTTAATGTATAACTTAGCATATCATTTAAAAATAAAAATAGCAGAAAAATATTGTAAGTGGGTTTATGTTTAGTAATTTATATCATATTAATTACATTTGTTACAGTACTCAACTTCAAGATGCACAGCCCTATGTGTGTAATTTAGTTTGCTGTCTGTGTTAGGGTAATTAAGCATGAGCTGCTGCAACAGAAAAAAACATCTCAAAACCTCAGTCACTTAGCACAACAAGGTTATGTCTTGCTCTTGCAAATGCTCCGAGTCTGCAGTGGTTGACCCCTCCATGTGGTAACTCAGCATAGCCAGCCAGGGCCCTTCCAGACTGTGGCAGTGCCAGCCCAATACTAGTTCTGGAGTGTGGGAACAGAAGCGTGGAATCGTCACACCAGCTCTTGAATGTCTCTGCCCAGAAGGGACACGTTTCACTTTCACACATACTTTTTTGGCTAGAATGAGTCACGTAGCCCCCATTAGACTATAGAGGGACCAGAAAGTATAGCACAAGGAATATTTGTATAACAGTATGCTCTCTGCCATGCCATCTTGGAAGTAATTGACAGCAATAGTAACAGCAACAACAACCAAAAGGGTTTGCAATAGTACAGGTTCTCTGTAATTTGTAAATGGGTTTTAATTATAAATTTTATTTGATTAATGTGCATAGTTGACACAGCCACAGCAGCAGAGTGGTGTAACAAAAGCTATAGGGACCTAGGGACCTGGGCACCTTCCTGATTATAGTGCTATTCTGTGTTAGCTAATTTTTCAAATTTGTGTTTGTCACTTAAACTCTTTCACCTATTTTCTACTCGTTTGCAAAATAACTAGGTCATGCCTAAGATCCCTTATAACTCCAAAGTTTTTAAATTTCTTTATTCAACTCAAGCTCTGACCATAAGTATCATGTTATAAGGAGGCTCTGTATTGAAAGAGAACCTATAAAAGAGCTGTGTATCTTTGCAGTGTAACTTTGCATTTTTTAATTAACCAAGTATATAATATGTTTACTCAGGAACCCCCCCCAATTTAAATTTTCAATTCCAGCTTCAGTGGTGCGCATGCTACTCTGAATCTTGTGAATTCAGTGAAGATGTATCTGTTTACTGCTACGTATAAGCATTTTGCAAGATGCTTGGGGTATAAAAATGAGTAGATCTGGTAGGATGTTGTTCTGGAGAATCTAATCTTCTAGCGTGAGAGACAAAAGTTTAGATAGATGCATCCATTGTGCCTTGGGAGGTACCGTGGTGGTATGGAATATGAGCATGGATGGAAGAAGAGTGTCTGCGCTTGGCACAGTTTGGGAGATGGGAAGGGCTGTCTGAGCTGAATTTCAAAGAATGATATGAGTAAGTTTGGAAAAAAGGACAAAGGTGTAAAAAAGCACAGTCTATGAGGAAGAACATCAAGCATTTTATTAGTGCTAGAGCTACATTGTCCGTAGCCACTGGCCACATGTGGCTAGCGAACACTTGAAATATGTCTTGTTCCAACAGATACTTGCTTTAAGTATAAATATACACTGAGGTCCAGCAGGCATGGTGGCTCATTGCCTGTAATTCCAGCACTTTGGGAGGCCGAGGCAGGCAGATCCACTTGAGTTCAGGAGTTTGAAACCAGCCTGGCCAATATGGAGAAGCCCCGTCTCTACTAAAAATACAAAAATTAGCCTTGTGTGGTGGCACACGCTTGTAATTCCAGCTACCGGGAGGCTGATGCAGGAGAATCGCGTGAACCTGGGAGGTGGAGGTTGCAGTGAGCCAAGATCGCGCCACTGCACTCCAGCCTGGGAGACGAGAGTGAGACTCAGTCTCAAAAAAAAAAGAAAAAAAAGAATGTATATACATATATACACACATACACACATACTGGGTTTCAAAGACTTAGTTCAAAAAAAGGAATGTAAAATATCTCATAATTTTCCAAATTAAATACATGGTGAAATGAGTATTGTAGATATATAGTATTAGGTAAAATAAAATATATTAATAAAATCAACTTTGCCTGTTTCTTTTCACTTTTTAAATGTAGCTAGAACATTAAAAAAATTTCCTATTCAAGTTACACTCTAGCATAGTCCAGCCCAATAGAAATATAATGTAAGTCCCCGCCTTGGCCTGGGCTGTGCTAGAGCATAACTCATACAGGAAGATGTGGTAGGAGTTGTTGGTGCAGAGAGTGGCAGAAATTAGGGTGTGGAAAGTCTTGGGTGCTGTTCTCTAAGCAGATTCAGAATAAGGCGTTTAAACTGGTGAATTTTAAATATGAGAGTCATGAGGTCATGTTTGCATTTTACTTAGCTCTAGGCTGTGTGGGTGATGGTGCACCAGGCTCTACAGCAGAGGCTGGGGTACTGGTCGGGAGGCTGTTGTTGCCGTATCCAGGGAGCAAATATGAGGGGTTGCATAAGGGCAGTGGCTATAACTCTGGTGATCAGGATTTGGAGTTTGGAGCAAGTAGTCAAACGTGACTCTTGGATTCCTGTTTTGGGTGACAGGTGGGCAGTTGTGTCACAAAACTGAGATTTTGAATTTCAGAGAAGTAGACTATGTATTGGGAAGAATAAAGAGTGAGTTCTGTTTTGGAAATGTTGATATAACTTGGATGTAGCATATTCAAAAGAAGTTACGGTAGATGAATGAAGTTTTGGAAGGATGTCAGAGCTAGAGAAATATATCTGGAAGTCATCAGTTGGTGGCTAAAACAGTGAAATTCTATGAGAATGTAGAGTAGAAGTATAGGAGGCAGAAATAGTTGCTGGAAGAACATCGACTTTTAAGAGAGGACCAGAGGAAAATATATGAATATATATGACTGTGATTGATTACATATATTTAAAAACCCACCATTGATTCCATCAAGGGTCACTAATTTTTATTATAATTAATGTTGAAAGCATAGTGTTTCTATTATTAGTAATGTGAGTGTTGGCATCAAACAAGAAATACATTTTTTTCATAATTACTTCAGAATTTTAAATAATTATATAACATTTGTAACTAATAATTCCTAATAAAATTGATTTCTGCTTTTGTTAATATTAGCAGCAAAACTAATTCCTTATGAAATCTAAGAATTTCTGAGGCAAACAGAAGCTTTGTAGTGGTTATAGTAGCAGCACTTGCAATTTTGTTGGATATTTAGAAGATTTTCAAATTAGTGTGAACTGATATAACACTTGAAGTTTTAAGGAGTCTTTTTGCACAAAATAGGTGATAATTTTGTGGTAAAATTTTACTTCTAAAATATTGATATAATACTTGATATGGTGCATAACATACAGAATTCTAGATAGAATGCAAAATTGTGGTTGGAAAATTTTCCCAAAAGCTCTGAAAGGATGGTGACCAGGCTCTAGCCCTGAGTATATGAGCTGTGGTTTGTCTGTGCAAACCCAAAGGAAGGGTGTTGTTTCCCGTGTCAACAGAAACTTGCTGTAAGATAGATTGGCTTTAGAAGGCAGCTTTGGAATCAGAGGCTAGGGGCTCTTGTCAATGTCAGTGAAAGTAATTTAATAGAATGGTGTGATAGAAGCCAAATCACAGCTATATTTAATTGCATTGAGGAGTAAATGAGAGTTGAGGAAGTGAAAACCATGAGTGTAGATTACTCTTTCAAGAAGCTTGTCCAGAAACCAAGAAGTAAAAGTATGCTAGAAGGGGTACCAGTCAAGGAGGGTTTTGTTGTGATAGGAGGGTTTTAAACATGTTGATTGGTTGAAGAAAGAGGTCATGATTTTAGACAGACTGCTGAGTGAGGACTGAGTTAGAACAAAAATAAGGCTATTAATTTCCAAACAAGGCCAACGAAGAAGATGAATCTAACAAAAGAGCAGTTCTGTATTCCAAATATCCATTTTCTTAAACTACACTCTTAAAGGCAGTATGACTCTGAGTCCAGTCCCCTATGCAGTTAAAATAATAATAATACAATAAAACAAGTATCCCCTTATGTCATCAAATTTATTTGTCTGGTTGTAGATACCATCATGATGTTGGTTCCATTGTGCCTCACTGGATGGCTTGTGGTGTAATCTTAATAACAAGCTGTATTGAGAAAGTGGTTGACATATCTATTCATAATATCACTGTATTGCTTTGAATAGCCAAATTAGAAGAGAGAATTCAAGCTCAGAAGTTTTAGCAGTGACCTTTGATGACTTCCTTAAAATTCAACTTTGCTTTGTGGCAAATAGATTGGGGTCTCCCTGCTGAACAGTTCTGATCAGTTCCCCACAATGCTGTGCTCTTAGCACTTTTTCAGGGGAGGTAGACAATAGTACCCTCTCTTGGCCTGAAGCTAAGGAGGAACCTGCTGCACCCTAGGGTGAGCAAAACCTGAGGATCATAAATTTAGTTCAAAGATTGGGTTTGAACTGAATTTGGGTTCATGTTTGGTTGATTTTTTTAAATTTAATAATGTTATTATTTCTAGGTTCCTGAGGCCTCCATGTGGGCATTTAAAAAGAGGCTGTAATTACACCTGGTGACAAGATATTCACAACTTCCCACTGGAGTCTCACTCTTGCTGGGAATAGCCACATGTAGTTCAGAGCTGCCCAGTTAGGAAAGTGCTTGTGTCTTGCTTTCTTAGACTTGCATAGTTATTTCTTTATATTTGGCAGTATGTGAACAAAGTGACCTGTCCTGTTACGGGACATACTCTAAAAATTCTTAGGAAGAAAAACTTCAAACATTCCACAAAATATAGAGAATAATATAAGAAACACCCTGTTCACATCACTAGCTTAAGAAAGAAGACATTACAGATACAAATGAAGCCTGTTGTCTACCCTCCTTCCCCTGGCATCAGCGTATAGACGTCTTGTTTGACTACCTTTTTGCCAACATTTTTCATTGTCAAACTGACACATTTGCCAATCTGATGAGTGAAAAATGATGAAGCTATATTTTTCAAATTATCCTTGGAGTTCCTGAGAAAAATAACACATGAAGGACACATTCTCAAAGAAATACAGCCCCAAAAGGAAGTAAAATATTGATTAAAAATTCATGATGAATTTATTAAAATTGAAAATCAGAGAATATTGACATGTATGTGTGTTAGTGAATCAGAATATTTTTAATGTCCTGTTGGATTTTGATTGGTTGCTGAAATGATGGATTTGGATGCTACCCCCAAAAGAATCAGGGTAGGCTTCTTTTGACAGGTGTTATTTAACAACAAGAGTGATAGTCTTGTTCCTGCCTCTTTCCTGATAAAATCGCACTACAGATGAGCTCTGGTTCTTAGAAGCTTTTTTGCATACTTGTAGGAGTTCTTAGAAATCCTTTGTTTCCCTTTTAAATTATTTTTGTATTTATATTTTGTTTCTCTGTTTTAACTTTCAAAGAACACATTTCTGAAATAATTGAATCCTAGGGCCTTGAAGAAGATCCTGGTGATTTCTTTTGAGATTTTATGTAAGATTTAGGTTTTGGTGCTGCCAGGCAGTGGGAAATTGTGTGCTGACATTTGATAACATTCGGTATTTAGAATACCAGTTGGCAGTTGACACTCAAATTGAGAAGCTGTGTTCAATGTATGATATTTGTCTTTTTCTACTAAGAAAAAAAAAAAAAGATGAGGATAGCCCCTTAAAGCTGCTGGACTGTGAATGTATAAAGGGAAAGGCAGGGGCTCTTTATTTCCTGTTGTGTCCCCATACTGGTGCAGTGTTGATGCATACATAGATAGCACTCACTAAATAGCTGTCAGATAAATGCACACCAGAGTTACCTCTGTTTTCTTCCTGTAATAGAAAGCCACTGCTTGCACAAAGAATTATAAAGCCGGGAAAGCTCTTCTGGCCAAGACACAAGACTCTAGCTATGCAAGAAACTAACTAAAATTTGGATACAGGAAAGACTATATATGATTGTCAGTCTTAATTATAGGGACTTGCAGAACTCATGGTGATACAACCTCCCTGGGTAACCTGTTTCAGTGTGTAGGTCCTTAGACATTCAAGGATTTTCTTTTTTCGTATTTTAACCAAAGTCTTGCTTATTGAACCTTTGCACTATTGAAGAACATTATCTTCTTTATAACTGTTTATAAGTGGTCGAGTCTCTACAAATCTCCTCCTCTAGAGCTTAAGTGAAAAGTATGTAATTAGTGAGCAAAATTATTTTTATAGGACAAGGATAAAATGTCATTGACCTTAAGAGTTTGGTACCATTCAGAGGTTATGTAACTCTTTGGTGACTCCAGATTCCTCTTGTGTACCAGAATGTTAGGGCTGATTAATAGTCAGGATAGTCTAGGCTGCTACTGTGCTAACAGATAAACCCCTTGAAATTTAAGTGACTTAATTCATTGACACTTTATTTCTCAGTCAGAGAGAGACCAGTGTGGAGTCCACCATGTGCAGTCATAAGCTCTGGAGCATATGGCCACCAAGGTCCTCACAGCAAGGGAAGAGAGAGCTGCAGGGTCTCCCAAGCCCAGACCTGGAAGGGGCTCACAGTCTGTCTATCTGTCTGTCTGCTTAGATGCCACTAGCAAGAGGAAGGTCATGTGGCCCCAGTCTGTCTGCAAGGGGCTTAGGACATACAGCTTCCTCTCTGACCAGGGAGAGGAGAACGTGGTTTTCATATAGCATCTTCTCTCATGTAAGTCATTCTTACTAGCCCAGGTGTGACTTGACAAAGTTTGTTGATGAAAGAGACAGCCTGCATCATTGTTCCACAGATAAACTATACCAATTTGGTTTGCCTCATTAGCACATTTTGTTATAGAAGTTTCATGTGCTCGGACCAGCGGAAGTATGTTTTTGGCTTTGCCAGCCAATAGCTTATTTTTATCCATCACTATTCCAATGTCCTTTTAAGTTCCTCCTCCATCTGTTTTCTTTCTTATATTCCATAGCCATGGCTAAAAGATGCATTGGATTTGCTTGGGAAGAGTGGCCATTTTCTTGACTAACTGGATGAATTTTCTGGCAAGGTTTAACATTGGAAAGAAAGGAATAAAAATAGAGAAATTGGGCCTATTTAACCCACATTTATCTCTTTCATTTTTCTTTCTTCATTATTTCTACTTAGTTTAACATGATGTGTTACTCTAATTTGAGCCAGGAATAAAGTATTTAAATATTTCAAGTATTTGTTTGTTGGCTAGAGGCATAAGGAGACAAGGCCAGATATGGGATTGAACAAAACAGAAAGGAAAAGAGAACTGAGTACAGACATTTGGGATGAAGGGAGGAGAGAAGGAAGGTTGAAGTAAAACATAGTGATAACCATTGCATTCAATGAGCTGGACTCAGCGGAAGTAAACTTCTAGAAGAGTTTTATTTTTTACATCCCACTGCCTTCACGGAGTTCTGCCAGAGTCTTCCTCATTCAGAGTGAAATTTCAAGGGATCTTGTAACTTTCCTCGTCATTTTCATGACCAGTCCAGTCTAACGGCAAAGCTTCCATCTTCCATCTAATTTAAAACTTCTTTCCCTCCTTCAGCTCAGCACACCTGCACAGGTGTAGAAGCTTGAGGTATGGTGGTGGTGAGCTGGGAAGGGTCAGGTAGGGAGAGGAGAAGTAGGGCAAGGACAACAGAGGGCTTTTTTAACTGGTAGAGTTGGAACCCACCAGCATGGGTGTGACCAGTATACAGATGCTATCTTTTTTTTTCTCATGCGAGTGCTTTGGTGGATTTCTTGGAGATTCCCCATTAGTGACTTTGGATTGGAGGCCTGGGCATGGGTGATGTCATATCTGGCTGGTGGTTGGGTCCCCACTCAGGGTCTCTGTATTCAGTGGTATACCTGTGGGCTCTTTCTGCTGCGGTTGGCTCAGCCGCTGCATCAGACTTCGTGCATAGGGCGCTTTTCGTGGAGGCTCACAGACAGCTGCTGCTTGCTTGGGTGCCAATCTAGGCTACAGCAAACTCACAATTCTCTACTATCATCTAGCACACTTTCTGTGTGTGTTTGTGTGTGTTTTCTCAGCTGCAAGGCTATAGCCTTTTCCATTTTGTCTTTACCCTTTAGGGTTTGTCAGGTGTGGATGATGGTTAGTCTCTAGGTCCCTCAAATCCAAGGAGACACATGCAGAGTTCTCCATGTGGCTTCCCAAAACCCCCTACTTCTTTGATGGGAGAGCCACTGTCTCTTCTCCCTAGGAGTGAGGGAAAGGCAATTATCTAATGATAATTCTTCAAAGGGGTCATGTTTCCAAGAACATGATGAATTCTTAGTTTTTACCAATACAGCATAAAGGAGAGTGATGAGAAGACTTGTCTCACTATTTGACAGTTTTCCCAGCGTCTATTCTTTTTAGCCTTTGGAACCTCTACTGACAATAGATAATGTACCACTTAACATTCTACTCCTATTCACATCTTGTGAGATAACAGTGTTACCTATGGGAAGGAAATATTAAGGCAAGCAATCCATAAGACACTAAAGTAGTGAGACCCATAGGAGAGAGGGAACTTGGAAGAGGATGTGTGCTGGGTTTCAAGGATAAAGGGCATATGCGGGAAAGAGGAATTGTGAGGGCACTGAGTGCCTGACTACAGAGTGAGCTGGTCATGTAGAGGCCCTTGGTTTCCTGGGCAGAGGAAGCTACAGGGAATCCTAGAATCCCTACGCAGAATAAAAGCTACTGTGTGAACATGAGAGGATTTAGAGAAGATGTATTAGTATAGGATATGAGTGATTTATTCACAGTGAAGATTCATAGACAAATCCCAAGTTAAAAGCAGAGCATGTTCATTGCTACTTGATGTGTTGTTATCTACACAGAACTGTCTAATGATAATACTTACCAGTACCTTTGTAATCCTTCGTTTGCACCAGGCCCTCTTCTGAGCCCTTTCCCTGTAATAACTGATTTAGGCCTTACAGTAGCTCTAGGAGGTAAGTACTGCCAATTATTCTTACTTTACAAATGGCGAAGTTGAATCAGAGAGAGATTCAATAACTTGTCCAAGATCACCAGCCAGTAAATGGTGTAGCCAGGATTAGTCTGGCTCCAGGGTCTGTGCTCTTGTCTACTCTTTCGATAGGTGAATAGTGTGTGATTAAGCTAATTGTATAGCTATGCTTATAGGACAGGAAGAGGCTGCAGCTTAGCTAGAGCCCAGTTTTCCTCTGAGAAGGAAAGCAAACCCTAGTGACTCTACAGTAGCTTTTTGCCACTGGCCTGAGACCACTGTGTTCTGCTTTCTACTAAAGAGCAGGCATTGCTTCTTGGGGAAGCTCTGAGCAGGGAATGGCCAATAAATAGGCCTTTGTAGAACGCAAAAGGGCGGTGTTCCTTCTTTCCTCGGGCACTCGCTTTCCTCTGAAATTCCTGGAAAAGAAATGGCTGCCGACGTACAGCCTCTGCTTCCCAGGAGATTCATCTCTGCCTGGCTTCTGTATTCTTCCCAGCAAGCAGAGCCCCCCCCATAAAAAAACTCTTATTTTCTATGTTGATAGAAAGAAATCCATTTGGTATATTTTTAATATTATTAGTGACTTATTGTTATGGTTAGATTATTATTCCATCCCTGGCTTTCCTGCTGTGGGAAATCAGTAGCTGGTATTTTGTAACGTTGCCGGCTGTTACATATTTCATAACACAGTGAATGAACAGTGCCCCTTCAGGACTGTGTTGCGACATGATTCATGCATTTCCAGGTTGTATTGTAAGTAGTTGCACACAGCTGAGAGGCTCAGGCCCTGGAGAATTCCAGAGTGGCATTGACCACATGCCTCTAATCAACCTCTGATTACTGTAGCTTCATAAGGGATGTGCCCTCCAGTAGCAAACACTTTGTTAGAGTTAAGTCTTATAAAGAAAACTGTGTGAGTGTCAATGAGGGGAACAGAAACTGGTAGATTAAGATTTAAAAATAAGGAGGAAAAAGCAGTTCAAAGAGCTTGCCTAGGTTTTAGTTACTTGCCCTTAGGATACTTGGGAATAGATTGGATCAAGATGTTTAACTTTCTCTCAGAAATTTTGTGTATTGATAATTAACTTGGCTTCAGCCAAGGAGTTATAGAGGTCCCTGAATTTTGTGTTTGGACAAATATTAAAAGGTGCCTTTTCTCTTGGTGTAGATAGTTGGTAAAACAGATGCTCTAGCAGGAAGACTACAAATGTGCAACTCAATAAATTTTACACTACTGGAGCAAACTGAGGGAGAAAACAGAAGTCTTTCAAGGTAACCCTATTGATTTGTTTTCTTTTTGGAAAGGTTGAAGAATATTTCTGCAGCAGTGAAACTACTCAATTAGTATCTATCCAATAAGATTCAATGATAGTATTATCCAGTGTCTCCTGTATTGATAAGTGAGATTGGTGCTCCAGGACCACAGCTGAAGCACAAAGGTTAGAAGTTAGAGATGGGAGTTTCTCTCAAATTCCTCTCAGCGCTCAAGTGGAAGGAAAGAGTTGTCTCTCACTTGCTTTTCCTTTGGGAGTGGGATGCAGTTTGATTTTCTAGTTTGTTTTTAAATGTCATCTTTTAATTATATTTTGGATAATGATGAAGAAAGATGCAATTTGGTTATGAGAATAAATCTTAAAAGGCTCAATGACTCCTTTACTGCTTAAAGCAACTCCCTCTAGTAAAGAGTATTTCATTAATTGTCATTACTTGGGAATTATGGAATTAGAGCAGCTGACATCCCTTTTATCATTCATATATTTAAGTGACAGTGGCATCACTTACTCTAAATTAAGTTCCTTTCCTGGTTAAAAAATTATAACAGTGTGACAAGAAATAGAGCACTATTAACTTTTATTTTGGAAAGCAATTTTTCTAGTGGAGATATGAAAGCCACTATTATGCTTGGTTTCTTTTTTCTTTCTTTCTTTCTTTCTTTCTTTTTTTTTTTTGAGATGGAGTTTCATTCTTGTTGCCCAGGGTGGAGTGAAATGGCGTGATCTCAGATCACTGCAACCTCTGCCTCCTAGGTTCAAGCCATTATCTCACCTCAGCCTCCCGAGTAGCTGGGATTACAGGTGCCCACCCCCACACCCAGTTAATTTTTGTATGTTTAGTAGAGATGGGATTTCACCATGTTGGCCAGGCTGGTCTCAAACTCCTGACCTCAGATGATCCGCCCGCCTCAGCCTCACGAAGTGCTGGGATTACAGGTGTGAGCCACTGTGTCTGGCCTATGCCTGGTTTCTTAACAGAAAGAAACAGATAAGTATATGTACCATAATACTTCAAGAATTTCAGCAAGGGGTGAAAGTGTTTAAAAGGTTTATCAGTGGGTTTTCATATTCTCCACACTCAGGAAGGAATCAGACACTCTTCTTAATGTATACAGTATTATATAGATATACATAAAAGTTATTCAACTGCTATATCCACTGTTTTTTTCCTTCTGTCAACTCTTGGGTTGTATTCTCACCAGTCAGCAATGTGCTGGGCCAGTGCTTCTCCCAAGCTGGAACTGACCCTATAAGTCTGTTTTGTGAGTGGAATCAGAGCAATAAAGGCTCATGGCATCTGTCAGAGGGACTGCGTTGACCCTGCCGTCCAACAGCATATCTCCTACAGTCATAGTGTCTCCATAATTTTGGCTCAGAAGATTTACTCGATTTCCTTTCCCTTCTGCTCTATTCTTTCCGAGAGACTTATTTTTACTGTAGTGAACTCACTAAACCCTAGTTAGCTTTCTACTTGTGGCCTAGTTTTGATAACTTGTTAATAAGGAATTTAATAATACAGTTGAAATAAATGAAAACATTTCCCAACACTCACAACTCTGTACAATGTTTCAACAGTGTGTCCTCAAACTCCTCTTATGGATATGACTCACATTATAAAAACTGATATATGAAGAATCCACATTAAGTTGAAAGTGATTATTTGATTAATGATCATTTTAATGCACTTAAAATATCACTCAGATTTTTAAAGTCTTGCCTATAAATTTGGGGGAATATATTGTTTCTTGAAGCTCTGTATGCAGTTCAATTCAGGCAACTAAAAACAAACCACAACAATCAAACAAAAACAACTTCTATCTGAAAAATGGAAATTGTTCAAGACTGGTAAACTGTTAGGAAATCTATCTTTTGCTGAATGAAAACTGTTTGTTGCAATGATCTGCTTAACAGTACTTAATTCTGAGTTCTAGGAACTTAGATTGAAATTTGAGGGAAAGGGATGAAAGACATAATGCTGTATTGGGGGCTAGTCAAAGGGAGATGTAGGACGTGGTATATGAGTCCTTGGTAGATCATATGCAAGTCAGTATATTTAGCCTTTAACTATTAATAAATGCTAAGCAAGGCATAGCTATTCCCTTTACGTTTTCAAAAGGTTCTGCAATACCCTGTCCCAATTTGGTCAATTCATCTTCATTTCACATTTCTATCTTCGTATGTTTGTGTTTACTTTTCCTTCTTGTTGGAAGATCTTTACCTTTTTTAAAATTTGTATTTAAAAAAAAAAAAAGAGATGGAGGTTTCACTCTGTTGCCAAGGTTGGATTTGAACTCCTGGGCTCAAGTAATCCTCCCACCTTAGCCTCCTGAGTAGCTGGGACTACAGGTATATGTATGTCATTATGCCTAGTTCACCTTGAAAACGCCTACATGTCATTTAAGAGCATACTTGACTGACTTTTCCAAAACATCCTTGTTCAGGATGTTTTAAGTGACCTCTTCTTCTTCTGTCACCCCATAGAACCTAATTTCTATCACTCATGGCACTGATTTGCATATGCATTTATAGGTCTTTCTCCCTCTGCTTTCAAAGTAAACATCCCTTGAAGGCTTGAACTATGGAGTTACGCATACCTGGGTTCACATCCCAGATCGAGCACTTGCTTGCTGTTTGTTGACTGACTCAGTGGCAGTCCTAGCACCATTTGTCCTTGCATACATCCCATTCAAGAGTTTGGAAAAGCCAGACAGTTATGCTCTTCACATCCTTTAAATCTAAGGGTGGTCAAGCAAACCAGTTTGGAGCAATGAAATGTAAGACAGTTGGGGACCCTTGGGAAAGCTTGTGTTTCCCTATAAAAGCAACAGGTATGTAAGTCATGCACACTGGAACTGTCCCTGCTTTCCTCCTGACTGATACTTGATGACTGGAGATCGACCAGCCATTTTGTAGTTATGAAATCACCATAATAATGATGGAAGCTGACCTGCTAAGGATGTTGGAGCAGAAAGATAAAAAGAGCTAAGGGTCTTCAGTGGCATCCTCTTGCTCCCGTACCAAATCTGGAAATGCCTATCTTTAGAATCCTTTTTATGGAAATTAAATGTCTCTTATTTAGATCACTTTTAATAGAGTTTTCTATTGCTTGCAGCCAAAATTATTTCTAGATAGCTGTATAATCTAGGACAAATTAAACTCTCTAAACTTTGGTTTTCTTATCTATAAAATGGAGCTAGTGATAGTGACCTAACAGAGTTGATGTGACAATTAATGAGTCACATCATCTGACTCGTGGTGAGCAAGTCAATGCTTCTTTCTTTCTCCTTCCTTTATACGGTATTGTTTGCCACAAAGCATCTATCACATTTTTTGTACAAAAACAAGTCACAGTAATTTTTTTTTCTTTTTTGAGACAGAGTCTCACTCTGTCGCCTGGCTGGAGTGCAGTGGCACGATCTCGGCACACTGCAACCTCCGCCTCCCGGGTTCAATCGATTCTCCTACCTCAGCCTCCCGAGTAGCTGGGGCTACAGGCGCCTGCCACCACACCCAGCTAATTTTTGTATTTTTAGTAGAGACGGGGTTTCACCATGTTGGCTAGGATGGTCTCGATCTCTTGACCTCATGATCCACCTGCCTCAGCCTCTCAAAGTGCTGGGATTACAGGTGTGAGCCTCTGCGCCAGGCCTAAGTCACAGTAATTATCATTTGAATGAGTAAATGAATATTAGAATAAAGCAGTTGAACAGACTTTGCAAGATAAGCCACTCTAATGGCTTCTCACAGCCTTTTTAATAGCTGAGTAGACAGTCTTTCTCTGCCTCTTGAATCTGACTTGGCCCTGTTACTTGCTTTGGCCCGTCAGGGGAGTAGCAAACATGATGAAAACAGATGCATGAAAGGTGATTGCACCCTGGGGCTTGCTCTCTTCATGCAATTAGAACCCTGCAACCTCCACATAAATAAGCCCAAGCTAGCTGGTTGGATGATGTCAGAGAACCAAAGTGCCCCAGCCAGCAGGCAGCCAACACCATACATGTGAGTTCCGGCAGGCCACATATGCATGAATAAACCCAGCTGAGAGCTGAAGAACTTTCCACCTAAGTCCAAAGGGCCAGCCAACTTTGAGCTAAGTGAATAGTTGTTTTAAACCACTAGGTTTTGGGGTGGTTGGTTTTGCAGCAAAAAAATAAATGATCTAGAAGAGCTCTGAAGTGGATAAGTAAGCATCAGGGGTCTCCGATGTGTCACCTGGAGAAGGACACCATAGCACTTTTGTAGTGTTCCAGCTGGGGTCCAGAAGCTGAATCCAATCATGAAGAAATACCAGGTAACCTCAAATTGAGGAACATTTCTATAAAACAACCGGCCAGGATTCTCCAAAATGTCAATGTCCTACAAGACAAAGGAAAGCTAGGGAATGGTCCTAGATTAATAAAGACTGAAGAGACATGATATGTAAGTGCAATATGTGATCGTCAACTGGATCCTGAATGGGAGGGAAAAAATGCTACAAGGACGTGATTGGCAAAAATGGCAAAGTTTGAATATGGATTGCAGATAAGGTGGGGTTATTGCATCCATGTGAAATGTCCTGAATTCGATAACCGTACTATGGATATGTAAGAGAATATCTTTGTTCTTGGGAAGTATACACAGAAGTATTCAGTGGTAAAGGAGCCTGGTGTATGTAACCTACTCTCAGATGACTTGATAAGTTATTGTAATATTTTAAAATATATTGATATATTTATATTTATAAATATAAAATATATATGACAATAACTATATATTTTGTATTAATATCAAATATATAACTATATATTTTATATATTAATATTTCATATTAATATATAACTATATTGACAAATATATCAATATATAAATGGAGATATATTTATAAATATATCAATAGATATATATATTTATACTTATATATCAATAGATATATATTTACAATCTGTATAACTATATAATGTATACATATATAATTAAATATATAATTTACACATAAATTATAAATATTAATAAATGTCAATATAAATACAGGGTTGCTGATCTCCAGCTTTTTGCTCCTGGTCACATGTTGGCTACTGCAGCTCCAGGCATTATATTCTTGAGTGATAGCATCTGATATGGGAAGAGATAAGGGAGTAGTTCAAAAGGGCCTTTTTTTCTGAAAAGAAACTTGCCTGTGAGCATCCTAGCAGATGTTCACATACATCTTATATTTTATATCACTCACATCTCATTGGCCATGCTCTCCCCTCAGCCAGTCACTGGAAAATGGTGGGGGTGGGAGTCAAGCCCCTGCAAGGGGTGGTGCATCACTGTCCAAACTGCAGAGAAAGGGGGACCAACACTTTCTACATGTTCCGTGTAAGGAGGATTCTCACTGCGCAGGACCATTGGGAATTGCTTCATGCACTGCTCATTAGCATGTGCTTCAGACACTGCAGTTTTCTTTACTAAACTCCAGAGAACCAAAATCTAGGACTCAGGAAGGAAAGGGAATGGTCCAAAGTGAGTTTTTTTGAGATGGGTGTGAAAGTTTTTTGCAGTAAGTTGATTAGAATGCCATCCAGCTCAGACCGTATTAAAGAACACTGCTTATAAGACCCAGAGACTCTCATCCATGGTCTGCTCCGTACCATGAAAAGCTTTCTTTTAAAAGAGAGGTCTGCCTTTGGATTAGGTGAAGCACTTTTTGACAGAGTGTTTGGGGCCAAGGATATATATAGCTGGAGAAGTGTTTCAGGCAGGAGATTGATCTTTGGGCACAGCTTGGGAAGTCAATCATCCAGTGGTGAGTCTCCGAGGAAGCAGTTCAAGTATCGTGACTGGAAAGCAGGGGATGAAGGACTACATACAAGGTTGGAAGAGAAGAAATCAGAATTTACCTAGCTGTGCTGACCTTTCTAGGCCTGCCACTGGATGTGCAGTGTCTCAACATGATACTGCAGTGCTTTTATTCCTGCGTGTCCATCATCGTAACTAACAGTCAAGGGACGTGGATGCCTTCGTTCAATACCACTGCTAACTACTAGACCCGTCAGTTCACTCAGTAGGTCTGTGTGTATATTACAGTCAAATCCAGTGTGAAAGGCATTTTGGAGCGATAAAACCCAACATTCAGAAGAGAAATCTACTGTTATGTGAGCACCTACCTACACAAACCATTTTACTGGCTTTCGTGGAATAATTATAGTCAACCAGGAAATCAGCAATGACAACATAGAAAACACACAGATGTCAGCAGCACTTTCTGATGTTTTGAAATACTTTGAACATAGCCGTTCTCAGTTAATGTTTCAGCGTGAATCTAGGGGAACATTTACTGGGTGTAAACTTAAAGTCAAAACATAAATTCAAGTCCCAATGCCTATGTGATCTTGCTTAAACGGTGTTTATCTTTTCAACATAGATGATACCAGCTTGACATTTCCCATAGGACCATTGTGAGGATAAAACTCAAGATAATATAGGTGAAGTTCTTTGTCATTGGTGAAGTTCTGTAATATATGAATGTTGGCTGGGCGCGGTGGCCGAGGCAGGTGGATCACAATGTCAAGTGTTCCAGACCAGCCTGGGCAACATAGTGAAACCCTGTCTCTACCAAAAATGCAAAAAATTGGCAGGGCATGGGGGTGGGCACCTGTAATCCCAGCTACTCGGGAGGCTGAGGCAGGAGAATCGCTTGAACCTGGGAGGCAGAGGTTGCAGTGAGCCAAGATTGCGCCATTGCACTCCATCTTGGGCAACAGTGTGAGACTCTGTCTCAATAATAATAATAATAATAAGAATAAGAATAATAATATGAATGTTAATTGCTAGGTTGTTTTAGTGTTCCTTGTAGCAGTTATTTTGGAAACATGTGAGTTCATTAAGTTGAAGAATTCCTAGAAGTCAACCCTTTTGACAAGGAAGGAAAAATATACTTACAATAATACAAAACTTTTTTTTTTCAATATGTAATAGTTCAAGCATTTCACTTGCCCCTTGTAACAAAACAATCTGTGAGGAGAAACCTGAGGATGCAGGGGCTGTTTGCATTTCCAGAGCTCAGTCATTGGGGAAGAAAATAAAATAGAAAGACAGAATGTTGAAGCAGAAGTGGCGATAAGATCCTGGGCCTCAGGGCACTTGCGACTCTGTGCCTGCCGGTGCCCTGTATACAGCAGAACTCAGTGAATGGTGACCAAGGTAGGGGTCAATGATTAGAATATTCTCTTGTTTCTGTTACTTTGTTTGTTCCAATTCTTTCCTTTCTGAGATGTCTTTTCAGAAATGGCACCCCCAATATCATTACTGTTAAATATCACTTTATAACATGATAGATAAAATGTCTCACATATATAAAAACAAAGAAAGTCATCACTCGTATTGAAAACTTAAAGTATGAAATTCTTCCGAATACTATCCATTTAAATTAAGTAAACTAAAAAGTGGGAAAATCTTGAAACCTTTCCTACCATGCTATTCTGTTGTTTCTTTGCAAATATTTACTGAGCACTTGCTGCGTGCCAGTGTTCCAGCCACTCAAGATGGATCAGTGATGAAAACCAGTGAAGATGCTCCCCTCATGCACTGCAGGCTAGCAGGGGAGTCTGAAAGTCAACAATAAGTAAATAAAAGGCTGTAGCATATTAGAAGATGATATTTTCTGAGGAAAAGAGGACAGAGTTGAGGGGGTTGGGGAGAGTAGGTTGATGGAGAGGTTTACAATTTTAAAGTGGATGGCTGGGAGACCTAACTGAGAAGGGGACATTCAAACAGGGACCTAAAACAGCTGGAGGGAAGACCGTTCCCCTGGACATTACTGCCCCAAAAGGGGTGTGACATTGAATGTACCTGTATGTCTCAAGGCTTTAAGGGGACCAGGTGGCAAGAGGAGAGAGAGCAGTTGGCAGGCATCTTTTGTTATGCTGTTAAATGTTAAGCAAAATTATTCTGCAGTAGTTTATATTTCATTAAGGAAGATTTAGAATAGAACCTTAGTTAACTATTTCTAAACTGAGCCAAATCATATACTGTTCAGAGCTGGGAGGAACTTGAGACACCCTATCATTGCTGTTCTTCACTTTATGAGAGAAAAAGCCGAAGTCCATTGAAATAATTGGTGGTATAATGGCTCAATTAGTGTACATCAGTGTTTTCAGAGACAGATGTGATGAGAAAAAATATATGTATATTGTTTTCCTTTCAGAAAGTGAAGAACACATGAAAACTTTCTTCAAAATTTTAAATATCTACATCCTCTGAAATTTTATTTTTATGTGATAAAATGTTACGTAATATAAAATTAGCCAGTTAAGCCATTTTAAGTGTACAATTCAGTGGCATTACTAACATTTACAGTGTTGTGCAACTATCACCACTATCTATCTCCAAAATATTTTCATCGCTTCAAAGAGAAATACTGTACCCATTAAGCATTAACTCCCCATTCCATTCTCCCACCAGTGCCTAGTAACCTCTAATCTGCTTACTGTTCTAGATATTTCACATAAGGGAAATCATAGATTTTTTTCACCTGGCTTCTTTCACTTAGCCTATTGTTTTCAAGGTTCATCCATGCTGTAGCATGTATCAGAACTTCATTCCTTTTTAGGGCTGAATAATATTCCATTGTGTGTAAGTAACATATTTTGTTTATCCATTCATGTGTTGACAGACACTTGAGTTGTTTCCACCTTGGGACTATTGTGAATAATGCTGTTATGAACATTGGTGTGCAAGTGTCTGAACTCCTTTACTCAGTTCTTTTAGAGATACACACACACATACAGAGGCATATATACATATATAGAGACACACATATGTGTACACACACATGCACGCATACACACTTGCACACACACACACACACACACACAGACTGAGAGAGAGAATTGCTGGGTCATATGGTCAAATCCGTGTTTAACTTTCTGAGAAACTGCCAAACTGCTTTCCACAGCAGCCGCACTAGTTTACATTCTCAACAGCAATGCACAGGGTTTCAGTTTCTCCACATCCTTCTCAGCACTTTTTATGATTATTTTCATTATTATAACCACCCTAGTAGATGTGAAGTGGTATCTCATTGTGGTTTGTATTTGTATTTCCCTGATGACCGATAATGTTGAGTATCTTTTCATGAGCTTATTGGCCATTTGTCTATCTTCCTAAAATTCTCTCAGTAACATTTTATAGTTTTCAGTGTACAAATATTTTGCCTCTTGTTCCATTTATTTCTAAGAACTTTATTTTTGATGCTTTGGTAAATGAAATTGTTTTCTTAATTTCCTTTTCAGATTGTTCATTGTTAGTATATGGAAATGTAAATATGTGCAACATTTTTATGTGTCGATTTTGTATCACGCAACTTTAGTGAATTTGTCTATTAGTTTAGACAGTGTTTTTGTGTGTGGATTCTTCAGGGCTTTCTACATATAAAATTATGTCATCTGCGAATAGAGATAATTTTACTTCTTCTTTTTCAGTGGGATGTCTTTTATTTCTTTTTCTTGCCTAACTTCTCTGGTTACAACTCTTAGTACTATACTGACTAGTAGCGGTGACTGTGGGCATCTTTGTCTTGTTCCCGATCTAAGTGAAATTTATCTAAGTGGCATGAGTGAAAAGTGTTCAACTTTCACCATTTAGTATGATGTTGGCTGTGGGTTTTTCACACGTTGTCTTTATTTTGTTGAGGGCATTCCCTTGTATTCCTGGTTTATTGAATATTTTTATCATGAAAGGGTGTTGGATTTTGTCAGATGCATTCACTGTATCAATTGATATGGTTATGTGGGTTTTATTTCTTTTATTCTATTGTTATGGTATATTACATTGATTGATTTTTATATTTTGAGCCATTCTTGCTTGCACTCCTGGGATAAATCCATTTGATCATGGTATATGATCCTTTTAATATGCTGCTAAATTTGGTTTGCTAGTAATTTCTTGAGGAGTTTACATCTATGTTCATAAGAGATATTGGTATGTGGCTTTCTTGTAGTGAGCCCCTGTGAAACTATCTTTACTTTAAACCTCTAGTTTTAATTTATCTCTTTTTTTTTCAGACGGAGTCTCACTCTGTCGCCCAGGCTGGAGTGCAGTGGCACAATCTCTGCTCACTGCAATCTCCACCTCCCGGGTTCACGCCATTCTCCTGCCTCAGCCTCCCGAGTAGCTGGGACTACAGGCGCACGCCACCACGCCCGGCTAAATTTTTGTATTTTTAGTAGAGATGGAGTTTCATTCTCAGTCTTCTGACCTCGTGATCCGCCTGCCTAGGCCTCCCAAAGTGCTGGGAATACAGGCATGAGCCACCGCGCCTGGCCTAATTTATCTCTTTAATTTTAATTTATCTCTTCAGTTTTAATTCATCTTTCTTCATTCTCATGTTATAACTTCTGAAAAAATAGGAGTGTCTGCTGGGAATGTCCTTCCTTTTTTATAAGTAAGTCAAAAATAAACTCTGCCACTTATTAGTATGGTGAGGATAAAAAGGCAGAACCCTATAAGGAGGTCAAGAATGCAGAATATTAATATGTTGATACTCTAATCCCTTTACATTCTCATTCATAGCCAAAAGTACAATGAAAATCAAATTAAATATTATATTTCATCTCTGAACCTGACCAATGTAGCCTGGTGACCATGTAGCCTGGTGTAAATTATGTTATCAAGTAAGGACTTTACTCTGTCTCCAAAAGGTTAAATAGGTCATTGATAAGAATTACGGATAAAAGAGTACTTGTCTTTCCAGGTTTCCCAGGAGAGAATGAGAAAGATCTTCTCACTGTAGTAGCTTCTTTGAATAGGCACAAGAAGTTACATCTGGCTTCATTTAAACACCACTTGCCTTCCAACTTGTTCTAAATCTTCAGAAAGGATTAATCTGAAAAGCTAATTTTGTTGGAAGTTGAGAGACATTCATGTAAATTTAAGACACTGTTTGAAACTTAATTTCCCCCCAAAATTACTCACCTTCTAGCAGTGACTGATGACAGTATCATGGTATAAAGGTACCCTTTTTTTCTGTGGCTCAGGATCATCACACACCCTGAGCTGAAGGCATACAGGCTGCACTTGCCTTGATACAAGCCAAGTACACTGCTGCTTGCATATAGACCCCAGTTTCACATTCCACACCTGGCCATTCTCAGCTCTTTCTCCAGTTTTGAAGTGTACTTTTCCTGCATGATGCTGTACAGGACTAAGGACATTGGGGATAGAGGTTTGAGAAGTATCCCTACCCCTTCCCCAGTGCCTTCCACAGACAGCACAGACGTCCTGTGCCTTTGAAGGGATGGCATTGAGCAATAACATTTATTTTTAGTCTTGCCACAGTGCTCTTTGCTCCCTCTCCACCCCAGACCCTACATAGAGCTGTGCTCCTGTTGGAGATGTCCCAGGCCTCCTTTCGAGTTGGAGATGTCCCGGGCTTCCTCCGAGCTGGAGATGCAGACAAGAGGCCACGTGCAGAACCACTGTGCTTTGGGCTCTCCTTTGCAAATGCTTCCCTCTCTGCAGCTGTAGAGGTGGAGCCTGTAGAGCCAGCTGCTGCTCAGAAGGGTCGCCCCGTGGGATTAGAATCTTTCAAGTTCTAAGATAAATTTTCTCTCCTTTCACACTGACAACTTCTCACTGTCTTCTTTTCTATTGCCATTCTCCTCTTCCTCTGCTTTCTCCTTTCCTTTTTTTTTTTTTTTTAAAGTTTCCCATCTCTGGATTCTTCTTTTACATTCTTTTGCTTCTGTGCATAGGGTCGCCCTCTTAGGAAGATTTTCAACAATTATAAATACAAACAATGTTCCTGCATGGGATGCTCAGTGCTGTACAGACTTACATTAGTCAAAATGCCTAACTGCTTCCAATCCTGCATATTCCGTCTAATTGGGAACATTTCTCCACAGTGAGTTCTATACTCTGTTGACTCTAGTTTACTGGAACTCACTAGTTTTGGAATGAGGCAAAAAAAAAAAAAAAAATACTGCCTTAAAACCCTGTCAGACCTGGGTACTTGGCAACAAATTACAGCTGAGGAGTGCCAAAGACCTGAAAATTATACCTACCTTGGTTGACAATACCTTTAAGTGTCTGTGTATTTATGACTCACTTTCTTCCATAAAGAATTTGAAGTGCCTTATGAAAGTACATACCCGAGGATAAAATAAATAGTTGAGATAATCAGGGCAAAGAGGAAATGCAGATAAGAAAATAAAACTGGAGCAAGAGTCACAAAGAGAAATGTACCCTGAACACTTGTGCAGTTGTAGAGGTGACCTGCAAGTTTGCCTCTAAGCTCCCATGGCGCCAAAGTGAAAAGTGAATTTTGACCAATTATGTAGCACATGGCATCCTTAAAATTAAAAACAATCCAGTTGTCAAGAAAAGGAAGGCTTTTCTGTTCCCAAGATCCAAAGTCATTTTCTTAAATCTAAGATCGGTTTATTTCCTGAAGCCTCCTACAGAAAGCTATGTGATAGAGTGGTCACGTCCTTCACAGGAGTCGCCAGTATTGTCTTACTAATGGAATAGGCCAATGACACAATGCAGGGGTGCGATTCAGAAGAAACAAATCGAAAGGGAACCAAAACAAAATGTTTTAAAGGTAAAATTTGATGCAACTCAGCAAATGGACACCATATCCTTTCTTGCAACCCTCCATGAAAATTGATTGTCACAGACAAACTTTTTATTAAGATGATTATGAGAATGAAAGGTTGTAGGCAGTGGTAGGCAGCTGGAGTCCAGTTGCTGTCTGTTCCCAGTGAAGGTCTGGTCCATAAGCTTTGACACACAGGTGGTGGGATTTTATGTGCCCGCAGGAATGACCCCCTCACTCACCTTAGCACTGGGTCCTCTCAGGTAGAGCCAGTCTCCTGTCTTTAGAAGAGGGTGTCCCTTCTGACAGCCACATGGGACTGAGGCTCTGGAGTCATGCATATCCCTAGCACAACCATCAGCCTTCCTTTCCCCCATCAACCTTTCAGTGTGGTCCTGCCAATCATTCACTTAGACCAGTGAACATTTCTTTTTTTTTTTTTTTTTTTTCTTTTTTTTTTTGAGACAGAGTCTCGCTCTGTGGCCCAGGCTGGAGTGCAGTGGCGTGATCTCGGCTCACTGCAAGCTCTGCCTCCCTGGTTCACGCTATTCTTCTGCCTCAGCCTCCCAAGTAGCTGGGACTACAGGTGCCTGCCACCATGCCCAGCTAATTTTTGTGTGTATATATATATATATATATATTTTTTTTTTTTTTTGGTAGAGACGGGGTTTCACCGTGTTAGCCAGGATGGTCTCAATCTCCTGACCTCGTGATCCGCCCGCCTTGGCCTCCCAAAGTGCTAGGATTACAGGCATGAGCTACCGTGCTTGGCCAACCATTTCTACATTTCTAATAAACCAGCTCTAGAACATCTGACTTTTACCAGTGTAGCTTTGCAGTGAGCCTTCTGAGAAAAGCAACTGGAAGTTGTATTTGTGAAGGTAACTATTTTTATCTTTTCAGTGAATTCTTGGATATTAGCCAATGTGATTAATGACTTTAAAGACTCACTGATGTTAAGCCATTCTGTATGGCAGTAATGGAATTGCAGGAGCAACTATCTATTGTGGCCATTTCGAATGCGAAAAACTGAATTCTCATCATCAGCATTACTCCCAGTGTGCAGCTTACCTCCTTACACAGGACAGCCCAGCCTCCCCTTGCCGTGTTCTGCAGATGTGATTTGCAGCTGGCGGTGATCTCTCTGCTCCCTCTTACCCTGCTCCATTCAGAAGCTGGGCCACATCAGGCTGGTAAAGCAAGTCCTCCTTTACTCTGAGACATATTACAGTGGAGCCTAGACTGCCATCATAGTGGCAGCCATGGGGCTCCCTCTTATGTGAAGTTCGTTCACCCTTTTCCTGAGCCATGTTTCTCACCTGTACCGCGTGGCAGTGCATGCGTGGGTCTGGCCTCTTCAGGACTGCTGTGCTTGGCAGCTCCCTGGCTCAGCTGGGAGGAAGATAGCAAATGGGAAATTTCTGTTTTTCCATAACTTTATGATAATTCAATTTTGGACTCATACCTTTATTTCTTACTGTTTCTGATATTTCTATTTTGACAAACATCATAAAATGTAGATTTACCTTTTAGATGGTATTTATTCCCTTCAATGCTTTTACTTCTGAGCATTTTGTGATCATTTCCATTTCCCATCTGTGAAACTGGTATTCAGTGTCTAGCAAGCAATGAATGAAGCAGTTAGTGCATTTTTTCTTCTTCCGTACGCCTTTAGCCTCCCAACCCTTAATTGTGAACATTGTGTAAACTCTGCTTTTCAGAACGCCAGCCCTTTTTTATTTTTCTCTGAGACATCATTCATTTGCACTGTCGTATCTTCAGCTTTGTGCTGTGAGAATGACTCAAAGAATCCACTATATGGGAAGCACATGTTCTTCTCATTAGCACAGATATATGTCTAAAACTCGTTTATGGAGTAGACAATACTGTGTATGACATTGTGTAGGGACTGTTTTCTCAGAACTCTCAGGTTTAGATGGGAAGAGAGACTTATAAATGTGATAGTTGCTTATAGAAATATGTACAGCGTGTTTGTCATGGGGAAATGAAGGTAAACTTAATGCTTCAGGGTCAGAGGAAGAATCTCACAGTCAGAATACTTCAGTGAAGTTTTAGAGGACCATGAGAGGTTACTTTAGGAGAGGGACAAGTGTTAGGAAGATCCGCTATATTATGACAATGACATATGATGTTTAGAGAACTGTGGATAATCCGAGGTGCTGGGCCCCGCACCGGGTGTGAGGGGCCTTTGGTGTTGTTGTTAGGGGTTATATTTTGTTTCCCAGTCGTGATTCTCAGCTTGCAGTCTGCAGATTCCTAGGGGTCTATGGATCAGCACTTAGAATATGTAAGAGTTTGCTATGGAACGTCTTAACTTTGTGGGTTTAAATATATATATAAGCTATATAGGCATATTCTATATCATTTAAATCAGCGCACCTCAAAGTGTGGTGCTCAGAATGGTGCTGATCCACAAACTATCAGTTTCCAGTTCACAAAGAGATAACCACAGATGCTGAGAGTGAGCGTTTAGAAACTTACAGCAATTTGACTTGGTACTGCCGTGTCATTCAAGTGTAGTATGTTTGAATTGCCAGTTTGTTGAAGTAGTATTACACACAACAGAATTCACTTTTAAAACATAGCTAGATGAGTTTTGAAGGATATATACAGTCATGTAAACACCTCACAATCAAGATAGAGAAAATTTCCATCTCCCGGAAAAGTTCTCTCATGTCCTACCAATCTGTTATCTGTCTCTATAGTTTCACTTTGTCTAGAATGTCATGTGAATTGAATTCATATTGTAGATAATCTTTAGTGACTAATCTCTTTTTGTTAAACATAATTCTTTTGAGATTCATGTATTTTGTTCTGTATAGGAATAAGTTATTTTTATTACTAGGTCATATTCTGCTATCAGAAAAGGGTCCTGATCCAGACCCCAAGAGAGTGTTCTTGGATCTTGTGTGAAAAAGAATTCGGGGCAAGTCCACAGTGTAAAGTGAAAGCAAGTTTATTAAGACGGTAAAGAAACAAAAGAATGGCTACTCCATAGACAGAGCAGTGGCATGGGCTGTTCCACTGCATAATACTTAGGGTTATCTCTTGATTATATGCTAAACAAGAGGTGGATTATTCATGAGTTTTCCAGGAAAGGGGCAGGCAATTCCCAGAAGTGAGGGTTCCTCCCCCTTTTAGAGTATATAGCGTAGTTTCCAGACATTGCCATGGCATTCGTAAACTGTCATTGCGCTGGTGGGAATGTCTTTTAGCATGCCGATGCATTAAAATTAGCATATAACCAGCAATGAGGAGGACCACAGGCCACTTTTGTCACCATCTTGGATTTGGTGGGTTTTGGTCTGCTTCTTTACCATATCCTGTTTTCTCAGCAGGGTTTTTGTGACCTGTATCTTGTGATACCACCCCTGCTGACCTCCTGTCTCATTCTGTGACTGAGAATGCCTCACCTCCTGGGAATGCAGCCCAGCAGGTCTCATCCTCATTTTACCCAGCCCCTGCTCAAGATGGAGTCACTCTGGTTCAGATGCCTTTGACAATTCTACTATATGAATATACCACAATTTCTCCATTCACTGGTTGATGGACATTTGGGGTGTTTCGGGGTTGGGCTATTCTGAAGTAAGCTGTGATGAACATTGATATATTGGACTTTCAGTGCACATGTTTCCATATCTTAGGTAAATACTTAGGAACGGAATTGCTGTGTCATATGCTAAGTGTCTGTTTCAGGGTTTCCCTGTTTCGTGTTTTGGGTTGGATAATTCTTTGTTGTGGGAAACCATTCCATCCATTATGGGATCTTTAGCAACATCTTTGACCTCTACCCACTAGATGTCACGATGCTCCCCACTCCCAGTTTTAATCACCAAAAATGTCTTCAGACCTTACTAAATGTCCCGTAGTGGCTAAAATTGCCCCCAGTTGAGAAATGTTGGTTTATTGTAAAAAACTACCAAACTGTTTTTGAAACTACCGAAGTGGTTTTATCATTCCCACCCAATAATTTACGAGTTCCAGTTTTAATTTGTCACATCTTAATTTTTATTCATTTAAATATATTTTCTGATTTCCCTTGTGATGACTTCTTTGGCTCATGTGTTACTTAGAGAAGTATGTTGTTTAATTTCCCAATATTTGGGAGATTTTTCAGATATTCTTCTGTTGATTTCTGATTTATTTGCATTTGGACATAGAACTTTTTTTGTACAATTTCAATCCTTTTAAATATTTGAAATGTATTTTGTGTTCCAGAATATGGTCTGTGTGAATGACCCATGTACACTTGAAAAGAATGTCAATTATGTTGTTGTTGAGTGGAATGTCATGTGCATAATTTTATATGCGACCAAATTATCAGCCTGTGATGTGCTGGAAATTTTTAAAAAGTTCTTTGCTAATGACCAGTGCGTCTCGATCTATCTGTAGCTTATAGCCTGTGTTCCCGTTTGTCTTGATGATTGCCTTGATGCCAAGTGATAACCACAGGTGCTGGTGTTTCACTTATAATGAAGCCTTTTCCCTCCTGGACTTTGCACATCTAATCCTGAAGCTCCATGAACGTTCTGGTTCAGCTAGAGCGAATGGGGATTTGTGAAACAATTGTGAGGGTTTTGTTGTTGTTGTTTTCTCGCTCTGTGGCCCAAGCTGGAGTGCTGTGGCATAATTTCAGCTCACTGCTGAAATTGAACCTCCACCGCCCAGGTTCAAGCAGTTTTCTTGCCTCAGCCTCCCAAGTAGCTGGGATTACAGGCACACGCCACCATGCCGGGCTAAATTTTGTACTTTTAGTAGAGACTGGGTTTCACTGTTGGCCAGGCTGGTCTTGAACTCCTGACCTCGTGATCCGCCAGCCTCGGCCTCCCAAAGTTCTGGGATTACAGGCATGAGCCACCGCTCCCGGCCAAGTTTTTTATGTTTTAGGAAAACATTAAATGCAAAGTAGAAATGAGAACAAAATGTTTCTTGTGGCTCATTGAGACGAGTCCTGCCCGTATGTCCAGAATCCACTCCTCAGCCTTCCCGTGCTGCATCCCTTCCCTTTGCTATTGAAGAAACTCCTTCAGTCTGGAATTTCCTATCACTTTTCTCTACATTTTGAATGGGGATTAGTTATGTTTGTTTGTTTGCTTTTTTTTTTTTTTTTCTGGGTAACAAATTACACTTAGCGGCCTAACATAGCACAAATTGACTATATCATAATATCCTTTCATGAGGAGCCTGGCTATGGATTGATAAGGTCCCCTGATCAGGATCTTTCCAGGTTGAAATCAAGGCGGAGGCAGGGCTGTGTTCTCTGAAGCTGGGGTCCTATCATCAGCTCACTTCAGCTGTTGGGAGAATTTCTTCCGTCCCCCTGTAGAAGTGAAGTTCCCATTTTCTCGCTGGCTGCTGGTGCCTCTCTGAGCTCCTTTAGGACTTCTCAAGGGCCCGAGCCATGCGGCCTCTTCACAGCCAGGAGGGGGATCTCTCTCCAATAGGCCAAGATGGAGTCTTAGATAAAAAGTAAAGCAGTCACAGGCTTACATTCCCATCCTGTTCCTAGATCCCACCCATACTCAACGGGAGGAGTTTACACAAGGCATGTGCATGCAGGGTGGGAGTCTCAGAGGCCGTCTCAGCCTACCACAGGATCCTACTCATCTGTTAGAGTCCCGTTGGAATTATATTCCTTTCATGAGCTCATTTCATAAGCTTTCCAGCAGTGTGAATTGCTCCCTTGCCTGCCTTCATTCTGCAGTTTCTATCTTCCCTTTTACACTGCCTCAGTTTGTGAAGTAAACCCTTCTAATTCATGGCATTGACACAATCTGAGCAGGACCCTCTATCTTTGGAGTAGGTGGTGCTAGATATGCCCCTCATCTGGGCTTGCTTGTATTCTCTGCAATGCTGAAGTAGCTTTTGCTAAGAATAAGCATTATGGTGTTTAATAAAGCTGAGGTTCTTAAAGGCATGACATATGCACTTTCTTAATGTAAGTTCATTCTAAACATGTTATGGCTAGTATGGCATGTTTTGAATGTATCTCATTATCTACTACACTTAAGGACAGAGACCGTCTTTACTTTCCACTCCGTAACCTATATACAGTGGGCTAAATGTTTGAATCAGAGCAAGCAAAGACTACAGAAAAATCGTAACTCAGTTCAGGAACCAGTGCTTCAGAACGCCTAGAATTTAATCAGAAATGAAAGACAGTACTCCAGACAGTGTGACTTCAGAATGCTTTCATGAGGGCAGTCAGGAATATGGAAATGAAAAAGCGTGGAAGATTGGGCACCTTCATGGATGTCTTTGTAGCGGCTGCCCAGTGCCTTGGCCACTGTGGGCATCTAATTAGTGTCACTGATAACTATCTGGGAGTGGTATGAACCTATCCAATCTCAATACTTTTTAAAAACAACTATTTTGTTTCCTAATCATAGCTGGTGCTCAAGACCGAATTGGCTGGGCTTTTGGCCTAGGATTGGAAAGGCTAGCCATGATCCTCTACGACATCCCTGATATCCGTCTCTTCTGGTGTGAGGATGAGCGCTTCCTGAAGCAGTTCCGTGTATCCAACATTAATCAGAAGGTGAAGTTTCAGGTAAGATGACTTGGAAGAACTGAATAGATAATAATAAAAATGGCCGTCAAGGATCGACAGGATCATGTACTTGAAAGCCATTGAATTTTATTTTATTTTATTTTTATTTTACTTTAAATTCTGGGATACATGCGCAGAACGTGCAGGTTTGTTACATAGGTATACGTGTGCCATGGTGGTTTGCTGCACCTGTCAACCTGTCATCTAGGTTTTAAGCCCCTCATGCATTAGGTATTTGTCCTAATGCTCTGCCTCCCCTTGCCTGCCACCCCCCAACAGGCCCCGGTGTGTGATGTTCCCCTCCCTGTGTCCATGTGTTCTCGTTGTTCAACTCCAGCTTATGAGTGAGAACATGTGGTGTTTGGTTTTCTGTTTCTCTGTTAGTTTGCTGAGAATGATGGTTTCCAGCTTCATCCATGTTCCTGCAAAGGACATGAACTTATTCTTTTTTATGGCTGCATGAATTTTAAATAATGTGAATTTGTAAAGAAGTTCCTGGCCAGGCGCGGTGGCTCATGTCTTTAATCTCAGCACTTTGGGAGGCCAAGACGGGTGGATCACCTGAGGTCAAGAGTTCAAGACCAGCCTAGTCAACATGGTGAAACCCTGTCTCTACTAAAAATACAAAAATTAGCTGGGCATGGTGGCACGCACCTGTAGTCCCAGCTACTTGGGAGGCTGAGGCAGGAGAATCACTTGAACCCAGGAGGCGGAGGTTGCAGTCAGCTGAGATCGTGCCGTTGCACTCCAGCCTGGGCAAAAAGAGTGAAACTCTGTCTCAAAAAAAAAAAGAAGTTCCTAAATAGAGGTCCATAAACACAAAAGGGGTTTATAAACCTTCAGAAATTTTATGCAAGAGAAAAGATATTTGTCAATATTATTAGTCTAAGCAGAGAACCAATTTTGTACTTTTTTTTTTTTAAGACAGCATCTCACTCTGTCGCCCGGGCTGGAGTGCAGTACTGTGATCTCGGCTCACTGCAACCTGCGCCTCCTGGGTTCAAGCAATTCTCCTGCCTCAGCCTCCTGAGCAGCTGGGATTACAGGCGCCCACCACTACGCCCAGCTAATTTTTTGTATTTTTAGTAGAGACGGGGTTTCACCATGTTGGCCAGGCTGGTCTCAAACTCCTGACCTTGTGATTCGCCCGCCTTGGCCTCCCAAAGTGCTGGGATTACAGGCGTGAGCCACCGCGCCCAGCCCTCATCTAGTATCTTGTCCAACAATTCTACTCCATTCATTTTTCGGATTGAAGCTGCATATATGTTAGACCATTTGATCCTGTGCCATAGAACTCTGATGAAAGGTTTTTTTAATTAACGATTTTCTTTTCGTGTGTGCATTATTTTTGATAATTTTTATTGTCTTCTCTTTGGGTTGCTAATATTTTTTTTTTCCTGTTTTGTCCAAGTAACTATTAAGCCCATCCAGTGAATTAATCATTCCCCAGATAACTGTATTTATCAATTCTAGAATTTGCATTTGCTTCCTTTTTAGAGTTTTCATTTATCTACTGAAATGCTTGATCTTTTCATCCATTTCATCCATTCTTCCTTAAATTCTTTCACATATTCATAATGGTTATTTTATTTTATTTTATTTTATTTTTTTTTATTTTATTTTGAGACGGAGACTTGCTCTGTTCCCCAGGCTGGAGTGCAATGGCGTGATCTCGGCTCACTGCAACCTCTGCCTCCTGGATTCAAGCAATTCTCCCACCTCAGCCTCCCGAGTAGCTAGGATTACCGGCATGCACCACCATGCCTGGCTAACTTTTGTATTTTTAGTAGATACAGGGTTTCACCATGTTGGCCAGGCTGGTCTTGAACTCCTGACCTCAGGTGATCCACCCGCCTTGGCCTCCCGAAGTGCTGGGATTACAGGTATGAACCACTGCGCCCAGCCTCATAATGGTTATTTTAAAGTACTTGTCTTTTAATTCCAACCATGTGGTTATCTAGTGTTCTTTTGTTGTGGTTGTTTTCCCTTCCTAATCATGGCTTACATTTTTCCTGCTTCTTCACTTGTCTTTTTTTTTTTTTTTTTTATTGTGTTTGAATGGACAAAGACGGAGGTAGATAAAAATTTATCCCCAGAAAGCCTTATGCTTTCTACCTTCTGGCTGCTAAGGTGACTAGGCCAGATCTTTTTGTTCTAATCAGGACTTGAGTTGAATTTCACATCTGATTTCCTCTTGATGGTGAGATCTAGCCCTGCCTGCAGCAGAGTTTGGGATCTAACCATGTGAGATCACAGGATCTCTTTCTGCTTTCCATCCACTTACCAGTTTCTTCCACCACCAGCATTTGTAAGCAGAAATATTATGAAGGAGAATTGGCTGGCAGTGAGGGTTAGCTCTGTTTCTCCATTTTCCAATCTGCCATGCCAGCCCATGCTTGGCTCATGCAAGTGTGGCTCATTTCTTCTTATTCCAACAAAATGTCTTTGCCAGTAGCAGGCTAGCTCTTCTGCCTACTCATGCCCCAGCGGTGAAAGCAGCCATCAGTGTCTGTCTACCTAGAAGGGCTCATCTCTCTCTGGAGTTATACTTATTTATATTTGTGTACAGACCTTTTCAACTGTATTAGTCCATTTTCATGCTGCTGATAAAGATATACCCGAGACTGGGAAGAAAAAGAGATTTAATTGGGCTTACAGTTCCACATGGCTGGGGAGGCCTCAGAATCATGGTGGTGGGCGAAAGGCTCTTCTTACATGGCGGCAGCAAGAGAAAATGAGGAAGAAGCAAAAGCAGAAACCCCTGATAAACCCATCAGATTTTGTGAGACTTAATCACTATCAGGAGAATAGCACAGGAAAGACCGGCCCCTGGGATCCCATTACCTCCACCTGAATTGCCCCCACAACATGCGGGAATTCTGGGAGATACAATTGAAGTTGAGATTTGGGTGGGGACACAGCCAAGCCATATCATCAACTTTAAGGACAGGTATGATTTTTGTGAATGTATTTTTTTATTGTTACAGTGAAGCACACTGATTTTGTGTGTGTGCCCATCTGCATCTTAAACCTTCCTATGTGTATATGTATATGTGCATATATTTTTGGTTTTACCTTATGAGGACTTTTTTTTTTTTGAGACGGAGTCTCGCTCTGTCACCCAAGCTGGAGTGCAGTGGCGCAATCTCGGCTCACTGCAAGCTCCGCCTCCCGGGTTCAAGCCATTCTCCTGCCTCAGCCTCTCTGACTAGCTGGGACTACAGGCACCCGCCACCACGCCTGGCTAATTTTTTGTATTTTTTAGTAGAGACGGGGTTTCACCGTGGTCTCGATCTCCTGACCTCGTGATCTGCCCGCCTCGGCCTCCCAAACTATGAGGACTTTTAAAAACTTCTACTTGAATAATTATGTTTTATTTTAGCATCAATTTCCTTGTAGGCTAATTTGAAATAAAGCTGTATCTAATTCACAATAAAACCTGGCTAAGGCTGTAACTTTTTCTCATTCTTTTTTTAACATATTGTCAGTTATTTAATCAGCAAACATTTATAGAACACCAACATTGTGTAGAATGGTGTGCTCAACACCACGGTGTGACAAATAAAGATGAAAAACACAGTTGCCACCATAATTAAGTGGCTCAAATTCAATTTTAAGTGTACTTACAACAATCTTTTTTTATGAGACATGTAGTCAGAAATAGACTCTTGATCTCTTGTACTAAATGTCATTTTTTTCTCCTTTCTGCCTTCAAATTTGAAAGCCAATATATGCATACCTGCACTAATATATAATTTTTATAGTTGTCTTTGTGTAACAAACTTAAGAACTTCTAATGGGGCAGTTAGGATTTGTATATTCATATTTAGTATATGTTCATAAAATACTTTGTGTAGATTATAGATCATACTATTACCTACGTATTCACTTATAATTAGTATCTGTTCTTGTTAGTTTCCTGTTGCTTAGGTAACCAGTTACCACAAATCTAGTAGCTTGAAACAACATGTATTTATTATTTTACAGTTCTAGAGGTCAGAAAACCAAAATCCACCCAACTGGGCTAAAGTTAAGGTGTCAGCAGGGCTGGCTCCTTCTGTAGGCTCTCGGGGGAATCCACCTTCTTGATTTTTCTGGCTTTTTTTTTTTTAATATACTTTAAGTTCTAGGGTACATGTGCACAACGTGCAGGTTTGTAACATATGTATACATGTGCAGTGTTGGTTTGCTGCACCCATTAACTCATCATTTACATTAGGTATTTCTCCTAATGTTATCCCTCCCCCTTTCCCCCACCCCACGACAGACCCTGGTGTGTGATGTTCCCCGCCCTGTGTCCAAGTGTTCTCGTTGTTCAGTTCCCAGCTATGAGTGAGAACATGCATTATTTGGTTTTCTGTCCTTGCGAACTATCACCTTTTCTGGCTTTTAAAGGCCATCCTCAGTCCTTGGATCATAGCCATGCATCATGTTGCCTTTTCTGTCTGCTTCCATCTTTTGTCACATTGCCTTCTCTTTGACCTTTGCTTCTTTCTTTTAAGGACCCTTATGATTATATCAGGCCTTGCTGGGTAATTCAGGATAATCTTCCCATCTCAAAATACTTCTTTTAAAGTAATCCTTTAATACAAATTAATTCTCTAATACAAAAGGAAATGTAAATTTCCTTTTGAATGTAAGGTAACATATTTCTAGGTTACAGGGATTAGGACATAGATATCTTTGGGTAGGGTTGGGGGCATTTTTCAGTCTACCACAGTGTTCCCTTTGACCCCTAAAGATTCACGTCTGTCTTTTGTAAAATACATTCAGCCTATCCCAAGGTCCCACAAACTCTGAACCCATTGCAAAATCAACTCAGAATCCAAAATGTCATCTAAATATCATTAGCCCCTAAGTCCCATTTCATCATTTAATTATCTAAAGCTGGTTTATGTGACACTCTGGGTATGATTCATCCTGGGGCGAAATTCCTCTCCACCTTTGCACCTGAAGCAAGGTACCTACTCCCAAAATACAATGAGTAGGATAGGCATTGGAGAATACTCATGACATTTCCATTCAAAAAGGGAGAAAATGAAAGGAGAAGAAAAAGAATCACTGGTTCCAAGCTATTTCAAAATTCAGCCATTAGGTTTCAAGGCCTGGGGATAATTCTCTATGGCCCTTGGCTTCACCTTTTTGACCTGTATTTCTACCCTCTAAAATATCCTTCTTTTTTAAAGTTCATTTATTTATTTATGAGACCAAGTCTTGCTCTGTCATCAGGCTGGAGCCCAGTGGTGCCATCACGGCTCACTGCAACCTCCACCTCCCCAGCTCACATCTCAGCCCCCCGAGTAGCTGGTACTACAAGCACATGCTACCACACCCGGCCAATTTTTTGTATTTTTAGTAGAGAAGGTGTCTTGCCATGTTGCCCAGGCTGTTCTTCAGCTCCTGGGCTCAAGCAGTCTGCCTGCCTTGGCCTCCCACAGTGTCAGGGTTACAGGCATGATGAGCCACTGTGCCTAACCTCCTTTTTTATTAAGGGTGGCATGTATATGCAGGTGAGTTGTTTTATTACCTTGGCTTTTGCCTGAAGAATTTGGGGAGTCAAATAGCCTTCTTTCTTTCCTTTTCTTTTTGTTCTTTTCTTTTATCCCTCTCAATTCCAGCTGACAGTGTTCCTGATGGTAAATCATTCTCAAAACCTCGTGGCTCTCCCATGTATATCATAGGGATTCATTCCATTACACAAGAGGCTCCTCTGCAGATCTTTCTTGAATAATTCATAGCTATTTTTGGCTTCCGCTGAGATGCCTGAGGGGATCCTTGAATCATATGCTTACTTTCTTCAAAGAGCCCTCTGTGTCACTAAATACCCTGATCCTTCGAAACTTCTGAGGCATTACCAAAGGGTTGTATAGCTGCACTCATGGCTTTCTCTCCAGAGCACTTTTCTTTCAGTGAAACCCCGAACTTTTTGTCTTTTTCAGTCTAGATAGGCTAAGAATTTCCCAAATTGTCTAATCTTGCTTCTCTTTGCATAGCGGTTCTCTTAATTTGTCTGTTTTCTCCTGCAAGAATAAAGCAGGCTGCATTTTCACTGTTTGCCTGGAAATTTCCTCAGCTAAATATCCAAGTTCATTGTTTACAAGTTTTGCTTTCCATTTCCAATTCATCTAATTCTGCCGCTATGAATGAACAAGAATCCCCTTTCCTCTACCTTCCACTAACATGTTCCTCATTTCCTCGTGAGCCCTTACCAGCAGGGCTTTTGACATCTGTATTTCTACCACCAGTATGTTGATGAATATTTGGATATTCTCAGACAGAATAGGTTTTCTCTACCATGCTCCTCACTTTTTCCTTGCCTGTCAGAGTCTGTAACATCCATATTTCTACAAGAGTCTTTTCAAGGCAAAATAGCCATTTAATATCATGGTGCTCCAAGTTGTCTACTACCCATTGACCAATTCCAAGGCTAATTCCACATTTTTATGTATTTGTTGCAAGCAATACCTCACTTCCAGATACAAAAATATGTATTAGTTTCTTGTTGCTGCTATAATAAATTACCACAAATTTGGAAGCTTAAAACAACGTGAGCTTATTATTTTATGTCTTTGGAGGACAGAAATCCAGAATCAGCCTGATTGGCCTAAGGTAAAGGTGTCAGCAGGGCTGGTTCCTTCCGGAGGCTCTGGGGGAGAATCTGTTCCCTTGCCTTTGCCCGTCTAGAGACAGTCCTCAGTTCTTGGCTTATGACAGCATCACATGCCTTCCCCCAAGCCCTGCCACTTTCTTCTGTAAACACCTTACCCTGTCTCTCAATTTTTGCCTCCCTCTTCGAAGGACTCTTCCGATTACATGGAACCCACCAGGATATTCAGAATAATCACCTCATCTGAACATCCTTCCTTAATTATAGCTATAAAGATCTTTCTTAATATAGGATAACATATTCACAGGTTCCAGGGAGTAAGACATGGATATCTTTGGAAGGGGGCTATTATTTAGCCTATCACTTGTGCCATTTTATATCCTATTTCATCATGACAGATTGCTTGCCTTCAGATATAATAGAGTGGTTTGTCTTTAGGGATAAAAAATACGGATAGAACTAAAGTGTTAGCCATTTTCAACTATTTATGTAGAGTAGTCATATTTACATATATTAGAGGGGACTGTGTTGACAGAAAACTTGTTTTATCACTACAGTTGACCTGCCTTGAGAAAAATACTTAAAATGATTGTAATCCTCTGCAATCCCAGAGGTGGGGTGAGAAAATGGGGAAAAGGCCTGCTGGCAGCTAAGAACTTGTGGATCCCCTGGCCAGGAAACTCTGGAAGCCATTTGGGAATCCTATTGTGCAAGAAGCAGAAATTTCTCTTCCTTGGTCTCCTTTCAGGCCCTCCTAAGTTATGTTCTAGGCCGTGTTGGCTTCTGTGGTGTCTTTCTCTGTGTGGCCTCCACATCCTGTCCTGTACATCTTTCTGTCCAGCTGTGGGGCACTCTCCTGGGTGCTAGCAACAGTCTCTGATTGATGGGACCCTGATTCCTCACCTGTGCGACTCTTTTCCTGAATACCTTGAAACCCAGTGTTTAAATCTAGTCAGTAAGAAACTCAAGTTAAAATGTGATTTTAATTTTTGATTTTCATTTTACATATTTTGAATTAAGTGCTTTGCCTACCATGGCTTTCTTTAACCAACCTGGATCTGTGCTTGAGATAAGTGGGTCAACAATATGGTTATTCTGTTATGCAAGTGATATCTTGTTCTGTCCATCACTGTAACTTCCCATGCTGTATTCATTCTGAGTGTTTGGGTCTTTGTTGTATATACTCCTGCCAACTCCCCTGAAGCAAAATTTGCTGTTTCAGTGCATTGAACTGAATATTCAATAATAAAACTTTAATTTATGCTTTGTTTTTTAAACAGTCTAAAATTATGAATTCAATATTTAGTCCTACACAGAGCGGTACTTATTGAAAATTACTCAACATTGTACATTTTACTTACAGATTTTATTTAGAACTTACTAATTCTGTGTCTATCCATGGTGGCTTACAAGGTCAGTCCTCATTGGATGAAATAATTCAGCATTGTTGGCTGTTATCTTTTTCCCAGTTAAAGGGTTTTACTGGCTGTCTTCTGAGGCCACAGACTATAATATTTCTAATCCTGAATGGGGTCTCAAATACTTATCACTGCAACAGGAGTAGATGAGAATGGATGGGTAGTGGCTGCAAACGTATGATACTATACTCTATCCAAGATGATAATACTTGTAATTAGTAGTTAATACTTACTTCAGCCTTACTCTGTGTCAAGCACTGTTATAAAGGCTTTCCATGTTGTTATTTAATTTTCTCAGTAACCGTCTGAGTTTGGGCGCTGTTATTCTTGCTGTGTTATACGTGAGAAAGTTGTAGCAGAGCCATCATCTCAATGGCATTGTTATATTATGTATGTGGCTCAATCAGGGCTTCCAGAAGCCATTCCCTAAAGTTTAACCTGAGTATAAAACTCATAGGTGGATTATTCAGAGCCAAAGGATTTAAATTTTTTTAACAAATCTAAAAATCAGTATACAGTTTACAGAAAAATACAGCATGAAGTTTAAATGATCTAATCTATGAACTTACTGGTTTGTAGGCTGCAAGTATTAATGCTTTCTCAAACTTCAACGTGCAGGTGAATCCCTGGTGGAGCTTGTTAAAATGCAGATTCTAATTCAGTGGGTCTGGGATGGGGCCTGGGATTCTGCATTTCTAACAGTTTCCCAGGTTAAACTCATGCTGCTGGTCCACAAGCCACACTCTGAATCAAAGTAATAATGGTTAAAATTATTTAGCTTGTCAGGGTCTCAGCTACATCGTTGTTCAATTAGATGGTAAAAGATGGTCTGACTAGGTGGTGAAACCCACTTCCTTCTCTGTTGCACTCTCATTTTGAGTATAACTGTTATAATAAGCAGGTCTGTCATTTGATACCTTTGGCACTCAATCTTGAAACTATTTTCTTTCTTTTTGCCCTAAATTTTATTTCCATGGATTTCCAACAGTTGTAAAACTATTACACTTGTTTTTTGGATTAACTGCTGAAACTCCTTCCTTCCTTTCTTCCTTCCTCCCTTGTATTTTTCAAGGTGAGGGAACTATGTGAATAACTCATTTAGTTTAAATGCACATTTTTAAAAATTATACTTAAGTCAGAGATTTGCTTGTGCACGTTAATTTGTAACAGGAAAGTGTTAGTATTTACTTCAGAAAAAAAGAAGCTAAAGACAAAGAAAGAAGAGAAAGGGCAAAGAATTTGGAAGCATCAGCAGGAGGGACAGTTACTATGAAAGAGTTTGTATCAATTAGGTCATCTCTGAGGTCAGTCATGCCTAGAGTCCCAGGGAAAACTCTGGGTCAGAGTTCATCCTTGCTGTTTCTATGGTAGCAAGCATCAGCCTTGAGTGCTGCATGATATGAGGCCTGGGGGGTTCTTAAGGCCAGGGCTGGCTCTTTTATGCCTTATAGCAATCACAATTCAATACACTATTCACCTGTACGTTAATTTGTTGAGGACCTTATAATACTTGCCATTTGTTGAATGCTGTGTGTAAGCCATTGAGCTTAATACTTTGCCTCTGTTACAGCTTTTATGCATCACAGTGGATGAGGTGAGTACTATAAATCCATGTTACAGATGATGAAAATGAGGCTTAGCACCGGCAAGTAATTCAGCCATAACTGTCGTAGTAAGTAACAGAGCCAGGATTTTAACCAAAGCTGACTCCAGAGAGCTCCTAATATTGAAGTAATAAGCTGTTACTGTTGCCTATACCAAGCTGCTGTGCTAGACGCTAGAGTAAGGCGGACTTGGTGGTCCCTGACTTCAAGTTATTTCCAATCTAGAGTATGAGGCAGATTTATCAAGAGACACTTATAATATGTGATACAGTTTGGCTCTGTCTCCCCACCCAAATCTCATCTTGAATTGTGCTCTCATAATCCCCACATGTTGTGGGAGGGACCTAGTGGCAGATAATTTGAGTCACGGGGGCGGCTTCCCCCATACTGTTCTCGTGATAGTGAGTAAGTCTCACGACATCTGATGGGCTTATCAGGGGTTTCTGCTTTTACATCTTCCTCATTTTCTCTTGTCACCACCGTGTAAGAAGTGCCTTTCACCTCCCGCTATGATTCTGAGGCCTCCCCAGCCACGTGGAACTGTAAGTCCAACTAAACCTCTTTTTCTTCCCAGTATCAGGTACGTCTTTATCAGCAGCATGAAAAGGGACTAATACAGTATGTAACAGTGGTGGAACTATACACAGGTGAATGTCGAACTTCACTGATACTGACCAATGAATGTGGCGGTCAAAATTTTCTTCTTCCTTTCTTTAATCCTTTTTTGTTAGTTAATTCTCTAAATCCTTCCGTGTCTCTCCAGAATTGTATTAGGCCTTGAGCCTCTGATTACTTGCTAATCTCCTTGGCTTGGAATAGCTTCGAGATCTGGTTTTGCTGTCATTATCATAAATGTTGTCTAATAGAGACTTAATGTGGGATTTCGCAGTGTTTCCTCATTCTATTCCCAAATAAATCCAGCTGTGAGAATCGCATCAGCTTCATTGTGTTGCAATGAAATTCATGGATCTCAAACTTTTTCATTATTTCCATGTGTATTTTTCTCATTTTACTTCCCCCAAAAGTATATTAAGTATTTTCTTTTGCTGGAGAAGAGATGTTTATCTCAGAAAAAACTAATAGGGATACAGGAAGAAATGTGAAAGATGACCAATCATAGAACCTTTTATATGTATTCAGTAAGCATTGTTGACTTAAAAATAAGGAGAGGTGCAGTGACCAAGACTATAGACAAGTTTGTATTGGAATAATTATAGTGCTTATATCTAAAGCATTTATAACAGAGCCTGTCACATTGTAAGCATTTAATCCATGTTAAATGTTATTTACATTTTTACCACCACTACTACTATTCTGTTGTCACCACCACTCCCACAACTTCAGATAGTCACTTATGAAATAGATGATAGGGGCTACTGGAAAAACTATTGCAACCTGCAGTCTGTCTTCTGCTGACTAATGCTTGAAACCTCCCCTTAGCGCTCGCTTCCTTTAGCTTAATACTTTAATCCTAGTTAAACCTAACATGTTCCTTTTGCCTCGAACTGGCTGTGCCTACCTTTCATAGGATAACTGGATGGGATTAGTGAGGAGTGTGTAGCTATGGAACACTTTTTTCTGTTTGAAATTGAGTATAGAAATCAGGGTCATTGTGGTGCATTCAACTAACTTAACTATATGGGTCAAAAGGAAACATACACTGTTCCGAGAGCAGCAGCCACAGTCCTCATGATTCTCAGTCCCTTGTACCCTCAGTTTCCATCTTCAGCTTGCTTTGCCAACATTGATATTGTATAACCTTAGCCTTATGATGTTAGGACATTTAATTGCCCTGTAGTCTGTGGAGTCCTGTGGATTGTGGCCCTCTGCTTGTGTTGAAACCTGCTCCATCAGAGGTCCGTGGGCTGATTTTTTTTGTGAAAAAGGAGATCTTTTGGTACGTTTTACGTATTTAGATTATTGTAACTCCGTATTTCTTTCTTGTTTATTAAGTTACTAAGAAAGAAAGAAAGAAAAAAAAATGAACGAACTGGGTCCTCAGCATTTTCTTACAGTTTTCTTGTAGTGTAGATTGGAAGAATGTTAAACATATCCAATGTCCTTGTTGCATTTTCTTGGCTATTAACCTTAAGGAAATAAATATGTAAGAACTTTCTATTTATAGATAGCATATTAAACCTTAAATCTTGCCAACAGTCTATAAAATTTGACAAATTAGGTGTAATATATTTTAGGAATCATCTATCTGACCGAAGAAGTTTTGTCACTTCAGTCCCTGGAATCAGAGGTATACTTTTCTACTGCACAGAATCACCTAAAGTGTATATTTAATACTTGGTGGATTATAGAGTTAAAAAGTTACAGTTGTAGAAAGAGATTATCAGAATAGGGACCAGAAACAAATACCGGTTTGAAGGAACTGACTTAGAAAGAAAGGTCGTGTCAATTAAGTGATGATGGACAAGTGAATGTCTTTTTTTTTCCTGCGTGTGAATATGGGAAGTAGTTGTTACAGGGTGGTAGGAGGGATGACTTTGGCTTCAACCAAGAGAAGACCCAGCTAAGAATGGTTTAAATAACAACAACAGCAGCAAACCTGCAATGATGCCAGGGCTCTAAAACACTGAACATTTTAATCTCAGATTTGTCCCCTCAAGATTGAGGGATGGTGACGGGACTACCAAGCATTACCGCTTACGACAAAGTCTAGAGGCAGAAAATGGAAGACATTTGCTTCCTTTTCTTAAGTGTGAGGGAGAGTTTTTGTGGGGGACCTCAGCAGACTTCCCTCACATCTCATTTTCAAGGTGGTTGGAGTGGTCTGTGAAGTTAGCCTGTTATTTTCTGATATTTGTACTGAGCTCTTGTCAGTAAAGCTTATGCTTTTGCATCATTTCACAACGAACAATGCCACATGCGTACAGTTATGGCCTATCGAGAAACGTATCTCTTGTTACTATAGATATTTTTATGAACAGATAGTCCCTTATGAAATGGATGATGGGGCTACTGGAAAAACTATCGCAACCTACAGTCTATCTTCTGCTGACTGATGCTTGAAATCTCCCCTGAGAGCTCGCTTCCTTTAGTTTAATACTTTAATCCTAGGTAAACCTAACATGTTCCTTTTGCCTAGAACTGGCTGTGCCTACCTTTCATAGGATAACTGGACAGGATTGGTGGGAAGCGTGTAGCTATGGAACACTTTTTTCTGTTTGAAATCGAGTATAGAAATCAGGGTCATTATGGTGCATTCAACTAACTTAACTGTATTGGTCAAAAGGAAAAAGGGCTGAAATACTAACTTTACACAACCTAGGAGTTACATCTTCAGAGTTACCAAGGAACTCTCAAATGTTGATCAGAACTAATTCAAATGGAAAAGTCAAGGTTCTTATTAACGTTCTGGGGACCAAATTAAGTCAAAGTAATTTACTGAGTAAGAATAATTACTATGCAGCCTTAAAAAATGATGAGTTCATGTCCTTTGTAGGGACATGGATGAAACTGGAAACCATCATTCTCAGTAAACTATCGCAAGGACAAAAAACCAAACACCGCATGTTCTCACTCATAGGTGGGAATTGAACAATGAGAACTCATGGACACAGGAAGGGGAACATCACACTCCGGGGACTGTTGTGGGGTGGGGGGAGGGGGGAGGGACAGCATTAGGAGAAATACCTAATGCTAAATGACGAGTTAATGGGTGCAGCACACCAACATGGCACATGTATACATATGTAACAAACCTGCACGTTGTGCACATGTACCCTAAAACCTAAAGTATAATAATAAAAAATAAAAAAGAAAGGTAAATGTAGTTTTTCTGTGTCGTTAACTTCCCTCATCCTGTACAAAAGAACAAACACATTTCTTCACTATTTCAATCAGAGGCTCATTCTGCTCCTTTACTCAGAGGGTGAGAGGAGCACATGGGCACACCTGAGATGTGAGGAATTGAAGGCTGCCTGTATTTAGACACAGAAATGAGTTACTTTGTACGTAGAGTGTCACATGGCCTTTCAAACTTCATGCATTTATACTGGCATTTTCTATGTGTAATCTTGCAACCTCGAAGATGAATAATGTGGTTAAAGGAAGCAGTACTTCATATAGTGGATAGTTTAATTATTCTTTCTATCACTTGGCCAAATAATGAATTAAATGTTTTCTTTCAATGTGAGAGAAGAATTCATTTTATTTATGTATTTATTTTATTTTTTTTTTTTGAGATGGAGTCTCTCTCTGTCACCCAGGCTAGAGTGCAGTGGTGTGATCTCGGCTCACTGCAAATTCTGCCTCCCGGGTTCACGCCAGTCTCCCGAGTAGCTGGGATTACAGGCACCCACCACCATGCCCAGCTTATTTTTTATTTTTTATTTTTTGTATTTTTAGTAGAGACGGGGTTTCACCATGTTAGCCAGGATGGTCTCGATCTCCTGACCTCGTGATCCCCCCGCCTCGACCTCAGAATTTATTTTTTAATGCTCTCTGTAAGATTTATTAATTACAAGTTATAATTCACTGTCCTTTATAGTGAATTATAAATGGACGACCCTTGTAAGAGTCCATATGGCAGAGTTTGAACTCTTGGGTAACTGTGATTTGAGAAGCGATTTTGCATCTATTTTTATTCATTTTTAAAATGATTATCTAAACATATATTTCTGGATTTAACTTGATAATAAAAATGTAGAACTGTGTGCCTACCAGCCAGCTATTTACCTCTGTCAAATCCTAGGATTTTACTACAGATTTTATAAAGAGTAAAAGTGGTTAGGCACCGGGGCCTCACGCCTGTAATCCCAGCACTTTGGGAGGCTGAGGCGGGAAGATCGCTTGAGCCCAGGCATTTGAGACCAGCCTGGGCAACATAGAGAGACCCTGTCTTTACAGAACAAATAAAAATAAATTAGCTAGACATGGCGGTGCACCTGTGGTACCAGCTACTTGGTTGGCTAGGCAGGAAGATTGCTTGAGCCGGGAAGGTCAAGGCTGCAGTGAGCTGTGATCATGCCACTGCACTCCAGCCTGGGCAACAGAGTGAGACCCTATGTCAAAGCAAACAAACAAAAAAACAGTAAAAGCATTAGAAATGCAGTTGAAACACCTACGTCTCCCTGATTTCGTTTTGCTTCCCAGTCTCCCCAGAGGTCACCACTAGCTGCAGTTTGATATTTACCTTTCTTAAGTTCTTACTCCATTTGTATGTGTCCAAAAAACATTTTGTAGGATTGCTTCAAAATTTATATTATATGGTCAAAGTCGCTAAAATATAGAAATCAAGAGAGGTTTTCTGGAAATTTGTTGAGCAAATTCTAAAATGTATATGGAAATGTAGAGGGCCAGGAATAGCCAAATAACAATGTTGAAGGATTTGCTTAATCTTATGTCATCTTTTTGAAAAGCGATAGTAATTGTGAGAACGCGGAACTGATGCAAGGATCCACACAAAGGCCCATGGAGTGCAATGAGGAGCTTGGAAACACACCTGCGCACTATGCTAGATTTATGGCAGTACTAGCACTATGGAACAGAGGCAGGAGGACAAGGCTTCTGTGTAAATGGAGCAGGGATAATTAGGTATCCACATGGAAAAAAATGAAACTTGACCCCATATTTATAATTGTTCAAAAATGAATTCCAGGGGGTTCATAGATCTAAATGTGAAAAGCAATTTATTAGCTTACCGCCTTTGAAAAAGCCATTTTACCGTGATTCTTTCATTATTTTTGGAGTAAATTGAATTGAGGAGATCGAACTAAATGAACTATGGTAATATAAAATTAAAACCTAATTAAATGTCTGCTCTTCCAAGTTTTGAAATGAGTATTTACTTAAAATGCTTCCTATAAGTTTTTTGTATAGCATTTTATCAAATTAGGGGTGTTTCCTTCTACTTTGAGTTTGCTTAAAGTTTTTATTACAAATGAATGCTAAAATTTATTAAATCCGTCTATATATTTCGAGATGATCTCATGATTTCTGGCTTTATTCTGTTAATCTTGTGACATTTAGTGATTGTTTTTTGAATGTTAAACCAATATTTTATTCCTGAAATAAATATAACTTGGTTGTAAAATATTACCATTTTATATACTTGTAGATTTTATTTGTTAATATTTCTTTAGGATTTCTAACTTTGTGTTCAGGGATGAACTAGGCCTTTAATTTCCTGTGTTTGTTACGATCTTCTCAGGTTTTGATGTTAAGATTATGATATCTTCATAAAACTGGTTTAGAAGTATTTCCATTTTCTAGCCTCTGGAAGAATATTTTGAAGATTTATGTTATTTCTTTCTTAAGTGTTGGATCCAATTTACTAGTGAAGTCACCAGGGGCTGGAGTTTCTTTTGTGGAAAGTTTTTAAATTACGATTAAATTTTTAAATAGTTATTAGGCTATTCAGATTTTCTGTTTTATTTTGTATCAGTTTTGATAAATTGTGTTTTTTCCTAGGGCATTGTCTGTTTTAAATTTTCATATGTATTGGCACGGCTGGGCGCTGTGGCTCACACCTGTAATCCCAACACTCTGGAGGATAGAGGCAGGCAGATCACTTGAGGCCAGGAGTTTGAGACCAGCCTGGCCAATATGGTGAAACCCTGTCTCTACTAAAAATACAAAAAAAAATAGCTGGGTGCGCTGGCTCATGCCTGTAATCCCAGCTACTTGGGAGGCTGAGGCACAAAAATTGCTTGAACCCGGGTGGTAGAAGTTGCAGTGAGCCGAGATCATGCCACTGCACTCCAGCCTGGGCGACAGAACAAGACTCTGTCTCAAAAACAAAAACAAACAAACAAAAAATGTATTGGCATAAAGCTGTTGGTAATATTCTCTTAATATACTGATTTAAAGAAACACTATTTTAAATTAGTCAACAGTTGAGCATAATTGTTAATATTTTATCAAATTCTGCACACACTTTTTTTTTTGGCATACCAAACCTTCTCTTAGAGTTTGTTTTTCTGCTTAATGAAGTATATTGTTTGAGTATTTGTTTCTGTGAGGGGTTATGAGTGGTACATTCTTTTGGTCTTTGTATATCTGAGAATGTCTTCATGTTACTCCCATTCTTGAATGGCAGTTTAACAACGCATAACATTCTGGAAAGGTAATCATTCTCCCTTAGCTCTTTGAAGATGCTATTTCTGCCTTCTGTGGGCAGTGGCAAACTTAGCTCGCAAAGCTTAGGCTTTGAATGGTCTCTGTAAGGCAATTAGCAAGACATCCGATTTCATGATAGATTTCTATTTTAGACAGATCCCAGTGCGGATAAGATGAGGATAGATTGGGGCCATGAGGCTAGGAGCCCACTCGAGGCCCAGCACAGAAGAAATTATGTGATATCGTGTAGGGCAGTAACAGAGAGTAGAAGGTCGAGTTGGGCTCAGGAAATCTTAGGAGACAACGTTGAAAGATCTTGGATCCTTATGTGAGGCAGAGGCACAGTGACTGTATGGCCTAACACCTAAATTGGGGTCTGGCTGCCTTTGAGACTTGCAGGGTCACTGTTAATAACTGTGCTGCATGTCTCGGTGCAAACTGTGGTTGACCTGGGTAAAGTGGGTGTTTAATCACAGTAGGTAAACAGGAGCCAGAAAGAAAATGGTTCCTAGGTTTCTGCCTTGGGAGCTGGGTAGATGAGAAACAGGAGAAAAAACAGGTCTGGAGAAGAAGATGATGAGTTCAATTTTGGCCAAGTGAGTACAGGAGTATAATTTTTTTTTTTTTTTTTGAGACAGGGTCTCACTCTGTTGCCCAGGCTGGAGTGCAGTGGCACAATCATGGCTGTCTGCATCCTTGACCAACTGGGCTCGGTCGATCCTCCCACCTGAGCTTCCTGAGTAGCTGGGACTACAAGCATATGCCCCCATGCCTGGCTAACTTTTGTATAGTTTTTGTGGAGATGGGGTTTCACCACATTGCCCATGCTGAGCTCAAGTGATCCACCCACCTCGGCTTCCCAAAGTGCTGGGATTACAGGCGTGAGCCACTGTATTTGGGCAGGAATATAAAAATGTGAATTTAAACAACTTCATTGTGGTGGTGATAGTGGTCACTGTCTTTGTTTTGTTTGTTTTAATTGGCATAGTCAAGTCTTCAGCTGAGCATCTGGTCTTAGGTATGGCTGGCCCAAGTGACAGCTCAGGCCAAGGTAGAAGTGGTAAGTTGGGACAGGGGTGTTTATTGTGGAGGATGAGTCAGAGCTGAGCCCTTTAAGAGTAAGAGAGGATGGTCCAGGGGAGGTGAAGTCAGGGCATATTATTATGGGGGAGAGGTAGTTGCTGAGCAGGCACTGGCATGGGTTGATGCTTGGGAATGGCTATCAAGAGGACAGAGCGCAAAGGTCAACAGGTAAGATAAAGGAAAGCTTCCTCCAGAAAAGAGGACTGCATTAACAGGGGTTGGGGAGAGAGGTAGAAGACGGATGTCAGGGTCAGGCATACAGTTTTTCTTCCCTGCCTGTCCAACATGCTGTATTCTTTAAGGATCCTTCAATTCTTGAACCTTGCTTAAGGACAGGTTATGTAAATGCTAGTCATCAGCAAAAGCCAAACTCACATTATTATTATTTTTTTAATCATAGCTGTATTAAGCTTTTGGAGGTCTGTTCTCCCAAATGTTTCTGTATGTTAAGCAGAAAATATTTCTTCCTTGACCAAGGACTGAAAAGTGAAAGAAAAAAGATACAATAAAGTGTTCTATCTAGAAAGTGCTATCTAGATTTGAATAGTTGGAACATCTTCCTAATGTGTTTATTTTGGTGGAAATGTGAGGAAGTGAGAAGAGAGGATGATATTGAAAGTTGACTTGCATTATTTGTTTAAAGTTTTGACAATTTTGAGTATTATGGTGTGCCCTTTGCATTCTGGTGCAGTGATAAAAACCACAACATCTTCTCTTTATTTCACTCTTCTGGGCTTAAATTTGCATCTTTAATATTGTATTACCATAATTTTTGCATCTTGTAAGGTAATTCAGTTGTCCTCTTCCTGCATGATTCAGATTTCCAGTTTTGTATGAGTTTCTTATTATTCTCACCCAGTTTCCCAATTAGCACCTTGTTAACTACACACCTGCTGCACAGAAAATTGTATTATGCCATTTAGCCTTTTTAGAGAAAAAAAGAGAGAATGGAAAACACTCTGTTAATAGGTTATTTCAACCTCAAAAAGTGATGCCTCTGGGCACGGAACCACAGCATGATTGCTGACAGGGAGAACCTGATTGTTTAATAGATTCTAGAACTGGAACAAGAAAAGCTTTTGGCAGACCCCTGGAAACAGGGGGGTAATCTGCACTGTCACCGCAGCTGTGCATGCATTTCCAGCTTCACACCACAGAAGCCAAGCCTGATCCGTCAGGTTCTGCACATTTCTTTATGGAAGAATCACTGAACCACTTCCATTACTATGCCACTCTGAAATGATTTCCATTTATCATCTCATCCTGGACTTAGCTTTATTTCCTAGTATAGAAGAAATAAATAGATTCACTGACTGTTTCGTTTTCAAGTTTTTCATGAAGACTTGGGAACTTTTCACTCAAATGGTTATTCATTTATTATACTTCCACATAGTGCATCTATTAAAGGCAAATATGCAGCCATTAGTATGTAAATTGAACTTATATGCTGAACAAATGAGGTAGAGCCTCAAACGTTATTTATTGACTAATTAGTATTATTGTGATCAGAGGAGACCCTATGGAAATGTGTAAAACTATGCACGATGGGCCTGCATGAATATAAGCAGATGTCAATTTCATTTTGATCTAACTTAAGTCATGCCTCTTCTGTGACATACGGGTGTAATACCTTCATTTCAAATTGATTTAGATGCTTACTTAGCTATTAAATAATAAAAGCTAATATAGTGGAAAAGATGATTAAATCATATAAAAAAGAAAGTCTCACCAACGCACATGGAGAATCCTACTTACCGAAGCATCGGAGGTTGAAAAGAAGGCACAACTAGGACCTTCATTAGGATTCTTCAAGTTGGCCTTTTCAGAGATGGCTTTCTGAATCACGAGCGCTCTGCTTCACACTATCATCTGTCGCCTCCTGATCATCCCTTCTGTGTCATCTAGTGGTTCTAGCGCCTGGCTGGGGTTCTCCCCACCAGCCTAGAGGCAGTGCAAGTGCCCCAGTAACTCAGTCTTCTGTAAACTCGTTAAAAAGCATTTCCTGCTGACTTCACAGACCTTCACAGCCACACCTGGATCTCTAGCCACCTTTCTTTTATCAGAAATCCACTTTCATCCCACGATCTTCTACTCTTCTCTCCCTTCCCCCCATTTCCACCAATCTCTCTCTTGGGCTCCCTCTTTACCCCGGTCTGTTCCTTGCCAGTCTGCTGTTAGGCAAACCTCAAGCCTCACTTCTTGTGCCATCAAGCCCAGACGGAGCCCACAGTCACCTGTGTGCACTGTCTTGTCACCTGCACCCTCAGCTCCCTCATCCTTTAATTTCTGCCAGCCTATTTAGTCAGGTCCCTATCCTATATCAGCCCCCAAATTTATCTTTTTCCTGTTTGGACATGTTGCTTTCATGTTGAACATGCCTGTAGTAGGTCATTCTTGCATTGCTATAAAGAAATACCTGAGACTGGGTAATTTTATAAAGGAAAGAGGTTTAATTGGCCCACAGTTCTGCTGGCTATTCAGGAAGCATGGTGCTGGCATCTGCTGTCTTCTCTGGAGGCCTCAGGAAGCTTACAACCGTGGCGGAAGGTGAAGGGGCAGCAGACACGTCCTATGGTGAAAGCAGGAGCAAGTGAGAGAGACATTTGGGGGTGGGGAGGTGCCACACACTTTTAAATGACCAGATCTCACAACAATTCACTCACTTTTACAAGACAGCACCAAGCCAGGAAGGATCCACCCCCATGATCCAAACACCTCGCACCAGGACCCACCTCCAGCACTGGGGATGCAATTCAGCATGAGATTTGGGCAGGGACAAATATCTAAACTATATCAATGCTTTAAAAAAAAAATAGTAAGAAAGAGATCGATGATTGCCTCCCATACAAATGTACGATCTCCTCTTGGGAGTTCTAGGTTTGTGCCACAGCTTCCTTACCCACCTCCCCACTCCAAGCCCATAACAAGTAGCCTCATTTTATTCCAGGAAAAGAGCTTAGACCGTCTGACATGAAATCCCCCATCTTTTCTCTTCTCCACTTCTGATTTTTTTCAGGGTGCCTCTATCCATCCTAGATGTACTTAATCAAAATCTCTGGGGATGGAATCCAGAAATCTGCTTTTTAAAATGCTCCCAGTGGTTCTTCTGTGCCTTAAAGTTTGAGCACTTCTGACCAACACTATAGTAATAACCAATGGACTGGTTCCACTAACTTGGTTCTTCCTATTTCTGGCCATCATCCACATGTCATGGTACTGTCTCATGTTAATAGTTTAATACTGTCTTGTTTCAATAGTTCCTCATTACTTAAGGAATAGATCTTGAGTTCCTTAGCACAATATCGAAAATATTTGTTCAGCAAATGTTTCTTCCTATCCAGTCTGTCTCGCCCCCTTCTCCCTTATACCTGCTTTTTGGCAGTCACCTAGGACTTCTATTTTCTGAAGTCAGTAGAAATTTATTTGTTGATTCACTGATTCAATAACTGTCTGTTGAGTCTCTGCTGTGATACAGACTCTGTGCTCAGCCATTGAGTTCATGACCAAGACATAGCCCCTTCCTTTACTGAGATTATAGCCATGCCTCTGTTCAATTACTCCTCTTAGAAAACACCCTCCTCACTCCATTTCTCTCATTGAAAACAATAGGCAACTTTTATTGAGTGCTTACCATGGGCCAAGAAATGGGCCTAAGCCAGCCAGCCTTCTTTCCCTTGCTCCTTTCTTTTATACACACACACACACACACACACACACACACACACACACGCATATAGACGCATATGTGTGTGTATAATTTCATTTAATCCCAGCTGAATGGTGTAGGTATTATTGTTAACCCCATATTATGGTGAAAGCAATGGAAATTTAGAGTCTCAGAGCTAGTGCGGGTGAACTGGATCTGCAAACCTGGTCTTTGTGACTCCTGTGCTCCATTGCTTCTTCAGGCTGCATTCAGACATTCTATCCATCCTTCATCCCCCATTCCCTACACCCCTTTACCTTCTTGTTTCCATTGCCCTTTGTTTATTCAACAAACCTCCGACAACATTTAAGTGCCTTCTTTATGTTGGGCTTAATTACAACACTTTCCAGGCATGGGAGTTCTCTCTCTGCTTCTGGGCATGGGAGATCCTTAAGTATAGTGGATCACATTGCATTCCTTGTACATTCAGGGCCCAGCACTGGTGTTCTCTCTATCACAAGCACAGTGTCTGGGTCCTATCAGTATTCAGTAATATTTAGTGAACAATCTAAGGGAAGTAGAACATTTTCAGTTAAAGTGTATTTTATACAGTCTAAGACTTAATGTATTTGCTCACCAAAATAATGGTGAAAATTGGAGAAATGTTTAGCCTGCTATACATTAAAGGCTGGCAAACTTTTTCCAAGGAACGCTTCAGCAGCAGCATTTGTATTTAAATAGTGAATATGCTAATTGCATGTGCTTCTCAACTACTTCTTTATTAAAATCACTAGGAGTCTTTTTGTTTTGTTTTGTTTTGAGACAGAGTCTCACTCTGTCATCCAGGCTGGACTACAGTGGTGCGATCTCAGCTCACTGCACCTCCTGGGTTCAACTGATTCTCTTACCTCAGCCTCCCGAGTAGCTGGGACTACAGGTGTGTGCCACCACACCTGGCTAATTTTTTGTATTTTTAGTAGAGACAGGGTTTCACCGTGTTAGCCAGGATGGTCTCAATCTGCTGACCTTGTGATCTACACGCCTCAGCCTCCCAAAGTGCTGGGATTACAGGCGTTAGGAGAGTCTTTTGAGAAAAATAGGTCTAATGTATGGAGCAGTCATATTTATAATGGTAGAAGGTTGAAAACATCCTATGCCTCCCTCAGGAAGAGAGTGGTTGAATACATTATGCAGAATGTGTAAAAGAAATACTTTGTGGCAATGAAAAAAATGCCCTTTACTCAGATTTTGTGTATGTGTGTGTGTATAGTAGATTCTCATTATTTGCAGTAAATATGTTCTATAAACTTGCCCTGAACACTGAATGCTGAGCTTTAGTTCCTAGAGGAAATGCAGGATTAGGTTCCTTGGAGCTTCTGATCACCTTTTCATCAAATCATTTAATGAATAACTTTGTTTTATGTGTGTTTCTGTTTAGTGGTACCTTATTTAAATTACAGTTGTTCCTCAGTGTACTCAGAGAATTGGTTCCAAGACCCCTTGCAGATACCGAAACCTGTACATACTCAAGTCCCGTAGTTGGCCCTGTGGAACCTTCATATACAAAATGTCAGCTTCTGTATTCTAGGATCCAGAGAATACTATATTTTCCATTTACGTTTGATGGGAAAAAAAACAACATATAAGTGGACCAGCGAAGTTCAAACCCAAGTTGTTCAAGGGTGAGCTGTGTGTTGTTGGTTCATTAACATTGAACTCTTGACCAATCGCACTATAACTCAAACATGTATTTTCTCCGTAAGACACATCACAGCCTTCTTGGGCTAAGGACACCAGAGAGTACTTCAGCACTATGCTTGGAGGTCATTTTAAACAGTGAAACCACCAACATAAAGCACAAAATTTCAAACAATGTGACACTTAATCGAAATACAACAAGAATGCAGACCATAGACCATCACCTTGTTCAACATCAGCTGGGAACATGTGCGTTCTGTTTCTCAAAATTTTCACCCATCCGTGGAGCATGGCAAATAATGATTTGGAGGTTAAAAATAAATGTTTACAAGTAGATGAATTAGTACACGCAGAATCTGGGCATCATGAGGATCAGCTGTGTATCTGTACCTCCCTCCTCCACCCAATATTTGAGAGCAAATAGGAGACACATACCCTCTTCTCCTAAATGCATCATGTGTTTTCTAAGATCTTTTTCTTACATAATCACAGTAAAGTTAATATAGGTCAGGAAATTTCATGTTGATTCAATATCTAATCCAAAGCCCATATTCAAATTTTGTCAGCTCTCCCCATAGTGTCCTTTATTGCTATTTTCTTCCTGGTCCAGGATTCAATACAATTTTATACATTGTATTTTGTTGTCATAGCTCTTTGGTCTCCTTGAATCTGAAATAGTTTCTCAGCCTTTCTTTGTGTTAGTTAATCGTGACATTTTTGAAGATTACAGGTCAATATAGTAGAATGGGCTATTTGAATTGGCAGAACCTTCCTCATGACATAAAATTCTATTTCGTTCTGTTTTATACTATTTTTTGGCTTCAGCTTGTGCATTTTTAGTGGAATACCATGGAAGTGCTGTTTTGTCCTTTTCAATGCATTGTGTCAGGAGGGGCATGATGTCAGTTTGCCCCCATATTCGTGATGAGAGTTTTAACCATTAGGTTAAGGTGATTCACACCATGTTTCTCTACCACAGACTTACCCTTTTCCCCTTTACACATTATAAGTAAGTTATTTATGGAGTGGTACTTTAAAACAATTGAGTCTCATCACATTCTACTCACTGGTTTTAGTATCCACTAATGTTATCTGTAAGGTATTTGTAATTGTGATGGTTAATACTGAGTGTCAACTTGATTGGATTGAAGGATGCAAAATATGGATCCTGGGTGTGTCTGTGAGGGTGTTGCCAAAGGAGATTAACATTTGAGTCAGTAGGCTAGGAAAGGTAGATCCACCCTTCATCTGGGCAGGCACCATCTAATCAGCTGCCAGCATGGCTAGAATATAAAGCAGGCAGAAAAAATGTAAAAAGGCTAGCCTGGCCTAGCCTCCCAGCCTGCATCTATCTCCCATGCTGGATGCTTCCTACTCTCAAACATCAGACTCCAAGTTCTACAGCTTTGGCACTCGTACTGGCTTCCCTGCTCCTCAGCTTGCAGGTGGCCTATTTTGGGACCTTGTGATCATGTGAGTTAATATTACTTAACAAAATCCCCTTCATATATATATATATTGTATATATATTATATATCATATATATCATATGATGTGTTATATATAATATATATAATATATATCATATGATGTATTATATATGATATATATAATGCATGTGATATATATGATATATATTATATATGTGATATATATCTATATTATATATGTGATATATATGATATAATATATGTGATATATATGATATATATTATATATGTGATATATATGATATATATGATATCTATATATATCCTATTAGTTCTGTTCCTCTAGAGAACCCTAATACAGTAATTGACATTCTTTTATAAGGAAGAACTTTTCCTCTCCCAACTTTATGTATTCATTCAGTAATTTGTATTAATATCAAAAGGACTTTTGATTAAATAGATAGTAAATACCTAAATAAATAGTTTTATTCAATGAGTTGCAATTCATTACTATCATTTTTTTTTTTTAATTTTGAACCCCTTGTCTTCCCAGATTTGGCCACTGGGAGCCCTTTCCAGCTGCCTCCTATGTCCTTTTGATTTCTCCATGATTCTTAGACAATCTCTGTATTTCCTGAGGGCATTGGAAATGCTCTGTATCTTGATGGGGCTAGGTTCTAAGGGTATACACATGTATAAAAACCCATGGAAATGTGCATTATGATTTGGACATTTCATGTATATAAATTTTACCAAAAAGAGACTGTAAAAAACAATGAATCCTAGTCAGGAGGGTGCTTTTAAAATAATGGTATGGGTGAGCAATTCTGAAATTACCTTCTTTTAATTCTAGCTTGAGCAGAAGAGTAAATATATTGAAAATAATGGGAGTCAGATTTCTCACTGCTTGAGAAGGGAATTATAGATGGAATTACAGATATGGAAAACAGAGAAGCAATAATAAATCCTGATTATTAGATTAGAATCCAAGGTATTGATATAAACTCATGGTTTTTTACATTGAAAATAGAGAGTGAGTGTGTGTGTGTGTGTGTGTGTGTGTGTGTGTGTCCCTTCCAAGCTCTGCCAGCTTTGAGGGCCTGGACACAATACAACAATAGCACTGAGCTACCCTAGTACTCAGATCTTGGTTTCTAAATACCACACTCCATTAAAAGGAAGCAGGGCTCATTATAGAAAAGACTGAACTTGTGGCCAGGGCAGGGAAAATAGAAGATTAGCCTGGAATATCTTGTTGAACTTGATGTGCTTTTAAGATTTTTTTTATTTCTCTCTTCACAGTCCTTTCTGGAGGATTTAATTACATTCATTTTCTTTTTTAAACTGCTTACTAAAACTACAGAGAGCAAGACTGTGGAATCTCTGATAAGCATAGATCCAAAAAGTAGGATATACCAATATGTAGCAGTAGCTTTGGATCAAACAATAATTGGATTGCCATTGTATCTTTTATTTATTTATTTATTTTTATTTATTTATTTTTTGAGACAGAGTCTCACTCTGTCGCCCAGGCTGGAGTGCAGTGGCGTGATCCAAGCTCACTGCAAGCTCTACCTCCCAGGTTCACACCATTCTCCTGCCTCAGCCTCCCAAGTGGCTGGGACTACGGGGACCCACCACCACGCCCAGCTGATTTTTTGTATTTTTAGCAGAGATGTGGTTTCACCATGTTAGCCAGCATGGTCTCAAGCTCCTGACCTCGTGATCCACCCGCCTCGGCCTCCCAAAGTGCTTGGATTACAGGTGCCATTGTATCTTTTATTGTGTTCTCTTGCAAATATTAATTTTGATGTTTCCTGAAATGTGATAATATTTCCATTTCATTTGGATAAGAGTGAATAATGGTTAAGCCCTCTTGTGTCTGTCCCAATACCTTCTTCCTCAGCACCTGTTTGGTGCTGGTGTCCAAGAGCAAGTTCTCAGCCGGGGCCCCCAGCCACTGCTCCCTAACCCACCCATAGCAGCTCAGACAGTGGCCCCTTCTCACTGGGCAGGGAGGGAACTCTGGGCTGCGCTGAGCTTTTGCTCAACCAAGATCCTCTTCACAGTACCCAGCTTGTGTCTCACTCCATGTGTGAATGGCCGTGAAAAAGCCTGGTTTCATGGGGTGCAGGCTGGAAGGTGGAATTAGTACCTTTTCAATTTTTTTTAAAGTTATTTTCAAATAAAAAGATAACTAAGCAAAAAGAAAACAGTGGGCCAAGCACGGTGGCTCACGCCTGTAATCCCAGCACTTTGGGAGGCCGAGTCGGGCAGATCACGAGGTCAGGAGATCCACACCATCCTGGCTAACACAGTGAAACCCCGTCTCTACTAAAAATACAAAAAATTAGCCGGGCGTGGTGGTGGTTGCCTATAGTCCCAGCTACTTGGGAGGCTGAGGCGGGAGAATGGTGTGAACCCAGGAGGTGGAGCTTGCAGTGAGCCCAGATCACGCCACTGCACTCCAGCCTGGGCGACAGAGTGGCACTCCGTCTCAAAAAAAAAACAAAAAAACAAAACAACAAAAAAAATGAAAACAGTGGCAAGACATGAGCTCTAGAGCCAGACTGCCTGAATTCACATCGCAACTCTACTGCCTTATGACATTTCTCTGGCCTGTTTTCTCATTTGTAAAATGGGAATAATATTAATGCTTACGTGGAGGATAAGGTTTTGTGGGGATTAGTGAGTTTCAATACACGTAAAATTCTTAGCACAGTACCTGACATATAGAAAACATTGCCTTAACTATTATAACTATAAATGTCCATGTTAGTATATTAAATAAATGCTTTACATGTATTTAAATGAGTATATTAAGGCTTGTGTATAAACTTCTTCTTGCCCTGCTAGGAGTTGCTGTATGTACTTAAAGGTGTAAATAAATGTTTCTAAATATGTTTTTCACTGCTCTTACATTTTGCCAATGACTTTGCCCATCTTATTATGAAGTTTTTGTTTGTTTGTTTTAGATGGAGTCTTGCTCTGTCGCCCAGGCTGGAGTGCAGTGGCACGATCTCACTACAACCTCTGCCTCCTGGGTTCAAGTGATTCTCCTGCCTCAGCCTCCTGAGTAGCTGGGATTACAGGCTGGGATTACAGGCACCCACCACCACACCCAGCTAATTTTTGTATTTTTAGCAGAGATGGGATTTCACCATGTTGGCCAGACTGGTCTCGAACTCTTGACCTCAGGTGATCCGCCTGCCTCAGCCTCCCAAAGTGCTGGGATTATAGGCGTGAGCCACCGCACCCAGACTATCATCAGGTTTTAATGCCTATTCTCTGGGTTTAGAAGAAGGAACAAGTTATTTTTCCCCCAAACCAGTATTTTTCTTTGTTCATTCGAACATGCTTTATACGGCATGTGGAGGGATGTGTGTGCCTGACAGTCCCTGGCCAGCACCTTGTGTCTTGTTGAGTTATTAATGATTTCTCTGTGGTTATTTCTTTGCTGAAAATAAGTAATCACCATGGCAATGCTGTCACTTATTAATGATGCAAATAAGACTTTACGCATCTCTGCAAATCTACTTAAAAATAAAATAGCTTTAAAGAAATATTGCTGTCACATTTGGATCAGTTACTCGTTCTATCTTGTTTTTTGTTTGTTTTTTGTTGTTGTTGTTGTTTTCTGCCTTTAGTTTTGTCTGCTTTTGCTTTGTCAGAACATAGGGCCTATAGAAAGAAAGAGTAGGCCGGGCGCAGTGGCTCACGCCTGTAATCCCAACACTTTGGGAGGCCTAGGCAGGCGGATCACGAGGTCAAGAGTTCGAGAGCAGCCTGATCAACATGGTGAAACCCCGTGTCTACTAAAAATACAAAAATTAGCCGGGCGTGGTGGCACGCATCTGTAATCCCAGCTACTCAGGAGGCTCAGGCAGGAGAATGGCATGAACCCGAGAGATGGAGGTTACAGTGAGCTGAGAGCATGCCACTGCACTCCAGCCTGGGTAACAGGGGGGGACTCCGTCTCAAAAAAAAAAAAAAAGGGGAGGGAGGAAGGAAGGGAGGAAAGAAAGAAAGGGTAGAGTTTAATACGGTTTGATTCTCTAGATTGTGTTACTCTCATTTTTCATTTGAAGAAATGGAGGCGTTCTGAGGCATATTTATTACACTGTGGTCTGGTCAACCAGAAAAACAACCACACAGAAACAAGGTGCCCCTGTCCTAACAGCTGCACCCACCTAAAGCCCAGATACCCACATGGCCAGCAGCAGCAGCACCTGTGTGTCTCTGCAGCCACGTTTGCCCCAGTTTCTCTCTGTAAAGTGGGTATAATGCCTCCCTTACTCATATCACAAGGATAACTGAGACCTTGTCTGAGAGATGACTTTGTGTGCAGGGATAGTGCTAGACAGTGCTAGGAAGATGTGATTGATTGTCATGCTCTGGACACTGCCATTCATGAGATGAAAGTTGGGAAACCATTCTCAGGGAGAGGCATCACCCTTCCCAGTCCAGGCAGCCCTCTTCACGTCTACACTGGATACTGGTTCCTATCCTCTGTTACCATCTGTGGATATAAATACCTATCTGTCAATATGCACAATTAGTGGAAGACATAGGTTGCCAAAAACCATATTTGTTTAGTATGAAAGATAAACAGAACCTTTGGGAAAGTTGCCTATTCATTGGTTCTGGAAAGTTTTCCCTCTGTGTGCATAAAATTAAGAATTTGGAATTCACAGCAGCATGACAGAGTTTACAGGAAGCTGAAAAGGACCATTGCTGTTGTTTTGAAGGCTTGCAGCCTTAAAGGTGTGCAAAATTACAGAGGACAAGAAGCCATTTTCACAACTGGATTTGCAGCATCAATTATTCACCATCTGTTTACTGAGAGCCTGGTATGTGCCCAGCACGGGGGATGGCTCTACCTTAGCACCGAGTGCAGCTGAGGAGAGAAAAACAACACCCAAGAAACATTTACTGCTCTCTTGACTAGGAATACAAAAAGACGTTAAAAACAAAACCCATGCACACAAATAGAGAAATGAGGGTCGGCCATCGTGGGCAGAAAGGGGATTTCAGAAAGCCTTGAGGTGAGTTATATTTTGCTTTTTCATGAACAAAGTCTGTCATATGTCTAGCCAGCCAGTGCTGCTGCTGAAGAAGCTGAACATCGTCCCAGAGGGCAGCAGAACTCTCAGCATCTCACACAGGCACTTTCCAGCCAGGTGTGTGCCAGTTGCTGGGTATATGCTTGTTTGCTCTGAGCCCTGGCACCTCCCTCCAGCTGACAGCTGCTTTGTTGAAACTGCTGTTAATGCTGAAGAGGGAGCACAAAGAAAGAAGGGCATTGTGAGGTGTCCTGCCTCTGCACGTTGGGGCATGGAGTGGTTCTCTCTGAGGAGCCAGGCCCTTAATTCCTGATGTGCTTTTAAAAATGGTCACAGTAACATACTTCCAGTTTAGCATCAGAACTAGATGCTCATATTCTGACTACAAATAATGACTTACCTATGTTAAGTACTTATGGACCCACGGTGGCTATGCTAAATACTTTTCATGTATTTCCTAGAATCTTTACAATAACACCATAAAGAAAGTACTAAGAGTGTCCCATTTTGCAGATGAGGGAACTGACATTTAGAGAATTTAGAAATCTGTCCTACGTTACACAACTATCATGTGGCCCATATGAAATTGCTTTTTTAGGTGTCAAAAACCAGTCACTTATTAAAAATTTCATGTAGTTCATGCTGACAATTTCTGGCAGAGCCATTGCTACCAGATAACTCTTAAGTTTGTGTGTATATACTGATGTAAAACTCTCCATGGCTCCGTGGCTGGGCTAACTTTTAGTCAGATTTCACCAAATTAAAAAGATAACCTTCTACAAAGTTAAAACATTTTTGTTTGCACTTTCAGCAAAATAGCTCTTTATGTTAAACTCTGAGACATGGAATACTAAAGTTTATGATAAACTCTTGAGACATGGAATACTAAAGTTTATGATATCATTGTGGTTGCAACAGTGTTCAACTTGCAGATTCCATGATGGTTGGTTTTTGACTGCTTGAGTGTGTTTCCCTGCCTGCAGGGTGAGCTGTGAAGCTCACATAGAGACATTTGAGTTGTATTAAAATGGGTTAGCCAAGGCCTAATGGGCTGTAAAAAAAATAAATGTGCTGTGGCGGTGTGTCTGGTGATTTCCAGCCCTCATTCTTTCATCATTAGACCAGTGACACCCTCTAAACAAACATCTTACCAGTCAATGGATAAGTGGCCCCTGTGTCTAATACATAATTCTCATGCTTAAAATTAAAAAGTAATTGTAAAAACAAAATGGTCACTATGCCTAATATATCACTGTTCTTCCTTAGCAATTAGAACCTCTAAAATGAGTGAAATTAGAATAAAGAAGAACATTTCTATCTTGTTTGCATGAGCAGATAGGTCTTGGACCTCTGGAAGTTCAGCTCAGTCAACCAGTGTTCATTGAGCACCTGCAGCCAGGTGAGAGGCATTCTGCAGAATCTGTGGAAGAATCATACATGCTTCAGTGTTCTCTGCTGTGCCTCAGTCTCCCTATTTATCAAATGAATAAAGACAGCTCTACTTCCAAGAGGTTTCATTTGTATGGCAGCTTAAAATCTTCCAGAGAAACATGGCTGCCATTTACATTATTAATAAATAAAATTGTTCCCTGACAGAAACCAGCTCACTCTACCTGTCTATATTTACAATTAGAGTGGTTTGTTTGTTTAACAGATCCTTAAGCCTTACTTCCAGGTACTGTTCTAAGCGTTTTACATATTTTTAAAAAATCTATTACATAGATATGGTTACTATTCTCATTTATGGATGAGGAAACTGAGACCTAGAAAGATTAGATAACAGGCCTAAGGCCACAGGACTCTGAAAGTAAGTGAGGAAGCCAGGTTAAACCCAGGCAGTCTGGTTCGTACCCTTCCTGAATGTGATAACCCTCCATCCCGGGCACAGGCAAGCGGCTCTTCTCACTGGGGAAGTCTGTTCTGCGAGGGTCCTTCTTTGTGTCCCTAAATATGATGCATTTTGCACTTATTTCCTGAGGAAACTATTGTTGTTTCTTAAAGGTTCAATGGCTTTTTTATCCAATTTGTGATGGAATTCAAAAACAGAAGGAAGGATTTTTCCAGGAGGTATCTCTGTTTCTGTAATGGAATAGCCATTAGTTCCAGTTTCTCCCCTCAGCTAGCTCCCCCCGACATTCTCTCTCTCTTTCTCTCTCTCTCTGTGACACACACACACACACACACACACACACACACACACACACACTCTCTCCTTGAGTGTTTGGATGAGGACCCTGCGGGCCCTGAGTTCCTGCCTGACAACATAAGAAGTTGGCGTAGAGTCAGCCCCTTCCCACTGCCTGTCAGAATTCTACGCTCTTCCTTTTAGTTTCATAAACCCATTCATCAAAGCTGTACGATTGAAAACAGCAGAATTACTAGATTCCCTTAAAGAATTGGTTAAGTTTTGCAACATCATCATTTCTTCCCCACCCCAGCACCCCCCATCAGAACAAACAAGCAGACCTCTTGGTTTGACTTTTCAACACTCAGCCATATTTGCAAGTAATGATTACTCTGGTTAGGAATTTCATATATTTTAAACGTGGTTTCAAAGGTCTTTTTAAAATTAATTCCTCCTCCCAGCCTTCCCCTTTCTTTTTCTCTCCCCTCTTCCCTCTCTCCTTCCCATGTATGCCTGTGCATGTGTGTATGTTTATATATTTTGAATGTATTATTTGAAGTCAGGTCATGTTAGATTTTGTCAGTGGCACATTTCCTTGATGGCTATTTTATCAGCATGTTTTTTTTAACCTCCCATAAATATGCATCTGCCCCCAAATAGTGTTTAATGAAGAGGTCTTCAAAATAAATCTCTAAAAACAAAAGCTACTTTATTCATCATCTGCATGGAGAGCAGCCATGGAAACTCATCTGTGAAATGCATAATTAGAAACCAGAGGCCTGTGTTTGTGCATTTGCCAGAGAGTGGGGAGATATCGATGGTGTTAATAAAATCCTGATTTTCAGTTCCTTCTTCTCTGATCAGAATAAGAATTAGATTACACAGAAACTAAATGACAAGAGGCAGCATAGAGAAGAAAAATGCATTATTTTTCTTGTTGTGATATCCTTCTTCTCATATTCTTTTTCATACCAAAACATGGTGCTAAAGGTCTTTAAGATTCATATATATATAAGCTATATATGAAAAGAAAGCAGAATTATGTGGGGAAAACAAATATTTACTTTTCTGTAGACTAAAAATCTTCATATTTCTATTTTACTGGTTTTTAAAATATTTAATTGACAAAAATTTATATATTCAAGGTATGCAGTGTGATGATGTGACGTCTGCATACCTTGTGTAATGATTACTACAATCAAATTAGTTAACATATCCATCACCACTCAGTTATCATTTTTTTTGTGTGTGTGAGTGTATGTATAGTAAGGACAATTGAATTCTGCTCTCATCAAATTTCAAGTAAACAATACAATATTATTAACTATAGTAACCATACTGTATATTAGATGCCCAGAACTTATTAATCTTATAACTAGAAGTTTGTGCCCTTTGACCAACACCTCCCCATTCCCCCACCCCCAGCCCCTGGCAACCACCTTTCTACTCTTTGCTTCAGTTAATTCAACTTTTTAAAGATTTCTCATGTAAGTGAGATCATGTACTATTTGTCTTTATATGTCTGGCCTATTTCACTGAGCATAATGTCTTCCAAGTTCTCGTTACGTTGTCACAAATGGCAGGATTTCCTTCCTTTTGTGGCTGAATAATATCCCAATATATTATATATAATATTCCATTATATATAATATTCAAATATAATCCATTATATATGGAATACACACATACATATATACTTATATTTACATAAAAACACTTATATAAACGTATATATGTCAATTTCTTTATTCATTTATCAGTGACACCTAGGCTGTTTCCACATATTAGCTAGTATAACTAATGCTGCAATGAACATGGGGTACAGATCTCTCTTCTAAATACTGATTTCATTTTCTTTGAATATATGCCTAGAAATGAGATTGCTAGATCATATGGTAGTTCTGTTTTCAGTTTATGGATTTATGGAGGAACCACTGTACTATTTTCCATAATGATTTTTTTCAGGTAGTTTATTATTAGTGTATAGAAACACAACTGATATTTGTTGATTTTTGTATCCTGCAACTATACTTAATTTGTCTATTAGTTCTAACAGATTTTTGGTGGCATCTTTAGAGTTTTCTATATGTAAGATCATATTATCTTCAAACAGACAGTTTATCTTCCTGCCATATTTGGATACATTGTACTTCTTTTTCCTGCTTAATTGCTCTGGCTAGCACATCTAGTACTATGTTGAATAGAAGTGGCAAGAGTAGGCATCTGTATCTTATCTTTTCCTTAATCTTAGAGGAAAAGCTTTCAGCTTTTCAACTTTGAGTGTGATGTTTACTGTGGGCTTGTCATATATGGTTTTTATTGTGTCTAATTTACTGATTGTTTTTATCATGAAAGGGTTGCATGTTGTCAAATCCTTTTTCAACCTCTTTTGAGATGATTGCATGATTTTTATCTTCATTCTATTAATGTGGTGAATCATATTTATTGATTTGTGTATGTTCAATCATCCTTGTATCCCAGGGACAAATTCCACTTGATCATGGTATATGGTCTTTCTAATGTGCAACTGAATTTAGTGTACTAGTATTTTGCTGAGGATTTTTGCATCCATGTTCATTAGAAATATTGGTCTGTACTTTTCTTTCCTTTTTTTTTTTGTAGTACCCTTGCCTAATTTAGGAATGAGATAATGCTTGTCTCATAAAATGAGTTTGGAAGTGCTCCTTCCTCTTTAAATTTTTGGGATAGTTTGAGAAGGGTTGTTGTTAATTCTTCCTTAAACTCTTGGTAGCCATGTTTCTGTTTTAAAGACTGTTGACACTTAGGATTGGCTTTTTGGTGTACTGAAGTCCTTGTAATCCTGCTATGCTAAACCACATTACTTAGAAAACTGATTATAATATATTCTCTATAAACTACCAAGGTTGAGGAATGGGATTATCAAAATGCGTGGCTAATGGAAGCTATATGACTTAATAATATGAATAATCTCCTGATAAGTAAGAGAACTAAATGCTTTTATTATAAAAACTGTATCAGTATTTAGTCACTACATTAATATCTGTCAACCCTTAAAGATGTACTGTCACTTACTGGGTTGTTCTTTGACATTTTTCAATTCATTTAACTTTTTTGGGCCTAATTTTCTTCATCTGTAAAATGGAAACAAAATCATTTCTCCTTCATAAAGGTGGTATTAAGGAATATGTAAAACCATAAATGTCAAAATATCCTATACATACGTGAGATTATTTTTTATTATCTTGCTATGGTTGAAGTGTTAGAGTCACAGTTCATAGAATTTCAGATTAATAGAATCATAACAACAGGATTTATTTTAATTGAGATTTTAGGTTAGTGAGGAAAAGGTGGGATCATAAGCTAATAGACGTCTATACATGAAATACTGTTTTCAAAAAAGTAAGGTTTGCAAATAATTGATTTGGCTTAGAAAATCCACATTGCTCAACCCATAATTACAAGCTTTCATTCATCTTGCTTTAGAAGCCATCTTTCCACCACAGCATATTTCATGCTGTGTTTCTGGCAAAGTTTTCATGACTCAATTTGGAGACATAGATTTTCTTACTTGAAGATTCACAAAGCCCATTAGTATTTTAAAGATTCTGAGAATGTTAAGAAAGAAACCTGAAAGGAATATTTCCCTAACTTACTTGACATGAAAAATCCTTTTAAAGAGATCATCTATTAACATTCTTTGGGTCTAATATCCCATATACCACCTCAAGTTCATGAGCTCTGGGGTGGACTGCCCTTGTTCAGATCTCCATCGTATGACCTTGGGATCATAACTCTCTAAACCTCAACACTCTCATCTGTAAAAGGGGGACAATGATATTTATCTCATAAGGTTGTTAAATAAGGTAATATATCTTTTAATATATGTTGTTTAATGGGATAGTGTATGTAAATTATGAAATAACATATTTTAAGATAGGTAAAACCCTGACTGTGGTGGGAATAGGAGGTGGGAGCAGGCTGGAATCACTCATGGGCTAGTGGTCCTCTCTGGCCTTTAACTCCCCAATGAAGGTGACAGCTAGGCCTCTTCATAATCGAGTTTCCCCTTACTGTAAAGCATGGGTGCTTGTTCTACCCCAAGGCAGCCGTATTCCCTCCTGCTCTTAGTACCTGAACTTAGGGTCACCTATTCAAATGTGTACATGGGCCAAGCAGGGGATGCAAACATGTTAAGGGGCCCAGGGTGAAGGGCAGGGGGAAGTGGTGTGGGTCGTGGGCAGCGGGGCATTGCCATCTTCTTCTCCTCAGGACCACACTGTGGCCTCCTGGAAGCCCAAGGCCAATCTGCCTTGACTTATTTTTTAAAAGGTAAGTTAGAAATCTGGAAGATGTTAACTTTCCTGATTTTTCTGTAGACAAATTTTTCAGATTAAAACACAAAGCAGCACACTGTTTGGCCCATGAGCTGTTGGTTTTGCAGTGTCTGCATGTAAAAGCAAAGTCCTAGGGACCTCTGCTAATGGGTTCCTCACAGCTGCCCTCTCCCTCCCTTGCCAGCTTGCTCACCTTTTAGCTTTGCTCTGACCTCTGCCCTTTCCCCTTGCTAAGAAGAAAGAAAACCTGTGTCTTCTGTTCAAGCAATGGCTTCCGCTGGTTCTGCCTACTGGGCCTCGGTTTCCATCATAGGACTCTTTCTCCAAGTGCTTTCTAACCGGTAATCACAGTTTATTTGATTGTCCACCAAGCTCCAGACTTGCTAGGTTCTTTCGCGTGCAGTTCTTTGTGGGGATCCAACTGCCTCATCTGTGATCCCCAGGCAACCTGACATTGTAGCCTTCAGTTCTGTTTTTCATCCTAAGGCCACGCCTGCCTGTCTCTCTATGCCTTTCTCTATATTCACATCATCACCATAGGCGATCAGCTCTTTGGGACCATTTTCCAGGAATTAATACTCTATGAGAGGGAGCCGTTTCTGGTAGTCTTTCTTGACAGTTGGAGGTTAGTCTTTACTATGTTGCCCCTTTAGACTTAAACAGACAACTGGCCCTCCATGTCCCAGCTCGACGGTGATGGGTGTGTTTCTCCGCTTCTCAAGGAACTGCGTCTCTGATACCTTTATAATGCCAAGCCCTGTCACACAGCCTGGTCTGTAGGGAGGGGGTGGTAAAAAGCCAAGAGCTAGAGCCAGCTGCCCCCATCCTAGGTCCCCCAGCCCCAATTCGGCTGCTTCCTAACTTAACCCTGGGCAAGTTTCTTAGCCTCGCTGTGCCTCAGTCTCCTCAGCTCTGATGAGGGGTTGGTGTGAGGATTAACACAAAGCCCCAAGACAGCACTTGGCAGGTAGCTAGAGCTGCATAAATATTGACCCTTAGTGGTAAAATTAGTATTCATGTGGCAGGATTGCAGTACATGCTTATCAGAGGACAGAGCTCAGAAAACGAGTTTGTCTTTGGTAGTAATCTTCTCCTTGAACAATATAAGAATCATCGTTTATTTTGAAGACAGCAAGAACCCGGTAGCTTTGCTTTGGCAGTACCATGTTTTTCAGAGCCTGCTCGATTTGTACGCTGAGTGCAGCTACCTCTGCAGATGCGCCGTAATGCAGCAGCCTCACTGCAGTGATTCCTTAAGTGTCAGATGAAGCACATTACAACCTGCCATATCTGGGAACACCAGTGGTATCCTGCTAAGAGTCTGGTTGCTGAGATTGGACACAGATAAGCAGCAAAATGTTTTATGAAAATAAATGCTGAATATATAACCTTTTGGTAAATCATTTCCAAGTAGATATTTTAGTTTTCTCTATTTTATAGATAAGTATGTGTCAACTAGCTTTTGTGCATAGATGCAGAGCACATTAAAAAATTGAATATTCCATACATATAAATGAGCTGCTATATCCTAGTGATTAGAAGCATAAACTTGGATGCCAAGCAGTGAGCGTTTCCATCCCCAACCCCACCCTGCATAGCTATGAGACTGCACAGTCACTTAACTGCAAGTTACAGTTTCTCCATCTATGAATTGGGAAGCCAATATAGTACTTAACTCCTAAGGTGGTTTTTGAAGATTAAATATCAAAATGTATATAAGGTTCTCAGTTCAGTACCTGACATACTCTAAGTGTTCAGTAATGTTAAATAATGTATTTAAAGTTGATGGTGCTACTGGACTGGATCTCAGTGCAGGCAAATGTGATAGTGAAGAATGATGCATAGATGACCAGTGGCCTTTTATAGAGTGAGATAAACACATTTTGCATGAGGCTGGAGCAGTGCTTCCCCATGCTCTGCATGTGTCCAAGTTCTCTGTGGAGCTTTCAGAGGAGACTGACGCCCAGCACTATTCCTGGAGATGTAGATTAACTTGCATAGAGTCTCAGGCACCCAGCCAGCCCGGTTGAGAGCCCTTCAGCTCCAGCACAGTGCTCCACAGTTACTGAGGTCATAGCTACCAGCTGTACCTTGGTGTCGTCTAGCACAGAGGTGTTTGTTGTTTGATGAGGGACAGGCTGGGAATGTAAGCATTCATTCCATCCCCATCTCTGAGAAAAATATTCCCAGCATAGCATCTGTTGATATGGATTTGAGTAGGAAATGGACCTCATGCACTATTCACATTCATCTTTTACCCCTCGATCCCATATGTGCAGTCTCATCCCAGTAGACTTTGTATTCGTCAGTGGAAGTACAGCTTTGTACATTGTACTGAAGCTGGCCAGCACTTTAATTTTTTGAGGGAAGAGATATTTTGCTCCATTTTTGCATTTGGCCTGTCATGTCTTATGTTATAAACATTTCTAGGCCTTTCCCTTTCTCTAAATTTCAAACTCCTCTTGAAGAATACCTACATCTTACTTATTTTAAATTTCCTAACAGCTCATTGCTTTGCACATTGTAAGCTTAGAGTGAAATTCCTGGAAAATGGATTAACCATGAGAAATTACTAAGCAGTCATGGTGATGAGCTGTGAAAATGTATTCTGGTGATATGGTATAAATTATGCATATCGATCACACATAAAAAACACATAGATCTGAGAAAATAAGTATGACTGCAACATTACACTTTCACAATAAACCCAGACTTCTGTTTATTGGACCGTTGGGAATGGATGAGGGAATCTTTTGGTGTTAATGCCATTGAATCTTGGATAAGAAAACCCTACCATTTCATGTTTTTTGACAAAGTTATAAATTAATTTCCTGGAACTTAGAGAAAAGAATACCCTACTTAAATGAAGTTTAGATATCTGAAAGTCACACTAAGGCCAAGTAACAGCAGGAACAAGGGAAAACACTAGAACCAAGTGGCCCTAGACAAGGTGGTCAGCTTTCTGTATTTGAGAGTTGACTGAATATGAGAAGAAATCTTATGTTCCCTCCGCAACTTACGTCAGCTTCTCTGAGCACATCTGTGACCACTCTGTTAGATTCTGTGGGGAAGATCACAGAAACACAAGACGTGACTTCTGCTCTCACGAGGTTTGCCTCTGGCCTGAGCGCCTCCTCTAGATATAGGCAATCCAGGTGCCTGCTGGCATGTCCACTTGGATGACCTGTTGTGTTCCGCATTCGACATACTAAACCTCATTCATCTATACCATGGCATGTGGAGCTTGAAGGAACCTCAGCTTTACCTCCCAGGCTTTGCTGATGGAATATTGTTGCTGGACCCATTTCTTCTTGCCCCGAGGATCCTTTTTCCCTTCCACTCCTGCCATTATACAATCATCAATTCACATAGCCCCTCACTCTGTGATCCTCCCGACAGATCATGATTGCACTTTGGATTCCCATAGTACTGTGTTTGTACTTCATTCCTTAAATTAGTGTAACCAATGTTTAAATTAAATATTTAAATTAATTTAACCCATACGTACTTCCCCATCACTTTGTAAATTTCTTGTGGAAAAAGAGTATCTTACTAATCTTGTTTGCCTTTCATGTTTCTTCGCACATAGCGTTCTATACATATTTGTTGAATGAATGAGTGAAGAGAAAAGGAAGACTAAGATAGGTCATTTGATGCCAAAGTGTTTGCAGACAATACATTTTGTAGATGCTCATATTTTTATATCACTGCTCTAGCCTTTTAAAATATACCATATTTGGCCGGGCATGGTGGCTCACGCCTGTAATCCCAGCACTTTGGGAGGCCAAGGTGGGAAGACTGCTTGAGCTTAGAAGTTTGAGACCAGCCTGGGCAACATGGGAAAACTCCATCTCTACAAAAAAATACAAAAATTAGCCACACATAGTGGTGTAGGCTTGTAGTCCCAGCTACTTGGGAGGCTGAGGTTAGGGAATCACTTGAGCCCAGGAGGTTGAGGCTGCAGTGAGCTGTGATCACACCACTGTACTCCAGACTGTGTGACAGAGCGAGACCTTGTCTCCAAAAAAAAAGGAAAAAAAAAAAAAAAGAAGAAAAAACAAACCTGCCATATTTACTTTGATTGGTTCAAATCTTTAAGAGACACAGCCTGTACTACCACTTGTAATATTTTAAATCCCTTGAAAACAGTGGTGTGATCTTACAGTGGAAAATTCACCAACCTGCCAACCCTGAAATAGACTGAGCCTCTAACCCAGACTCTTTCTTTGTTTATTGGATTTATCTAGTGCCTTTGCTTTAGAGCTGAGAGGACATATGCTAGCCACCTGGAGAGATCCCGTATTTCAAAACAACCGATAGCCAATAAGAATGGGGAAGACAGCAGACACTGTCTCTGATGTTGACATACCCTGCTTTGTCTCCCCTCGCTTTCCCTTAGGAAAGAAATGTTTCATATTCACAGCACAGTCAGTACTCCTTGTCTGCCACCAGGCCCGAAGCGAGAGAAGCCCAGAAAGGAGGACCTAGCAGGTACCCAGGCCTCTTGAAGTCACAGCTGATGGCATGAGGGACCAACCATCCATCACACCAGACCACACAGCGCTTCGTGGCAGCCTGATCATGGCCCAGCCTCTTAAGGCGATCGGCGGTTCTTCTCTCTCTGCCTCATCTCACAAATCTTCCCTCTGGCCCTCACCCTCCTCCCATCTCTGCTTTCTGCCTTATCTCCTTGTCACAGTACTAGAAAGGGTGAGCCAACCAAAGCTGAACTGAGCACTGCCGTGGTTCTGGTTCATTAGCAGCATATAGAACAAGTGAGAAGGGGTAGACAGAACAGACAGGATCCTGCCGACCGTGAGTGAGTAACAAGCGTATCCATGCAAGGTTTTCCAGCTCACGCGAAGCTGTGTGTCTTGGAAGGTTACCCCTATGGCTCCTCCGTGAAGGAACTGCACCTCCCGTCCCCCAGCCTCTGCTGGCACCCTTCCAAACACAGAGGTGCACCGCCATACCCAGCAAACAGTTATCTTCACAATGCAGGGACAAAGTGATAGCTGTAAGAGAAGGTGCAGCAAGAGAACATGTTGCAGAGAAACCCCTCCACCTGAAATGACGAGCCAGTAGTCATCTTTCTATGCCCATCCTCTTCCACCTCCCTCTCCACAAAAATAAATTAATTAAAGAAATTCGGCACCTGTGGAAAACTCTCCCAAGAGGAAATTACCTCCTGTGTGGTTTGTCAGATTCAGGTTCTTCACACTTTCCATGGGAACAAAGGCTGTCTACATATTACCTGTCAAGTGAGGACAGTGGTGAGGCTCTGCAAACCATTTTGAATCCTTGGGTTATTTGGGGAGGAAGTTATTGAAAAAAATAGCCCGTAGGAAAATGTTTGATTCCACTTTATTCAGGCTCAGGCTGAATTTTTTATGGCATTTCAGGGCAGTGGAGAAGCCATGGGGACAGGAGGACAGTGGGAGAGTCCTGTGCCAGTCGGAATGTAGGGCTGTGTTTTCTGGCTCATTGCTGTTGTTCAAACACAATTAATGATGGCCCCACAGGGTAGCATGTGGCTGAACACACAGCAGCTAAATCCCTGGCTAAGGATCTGTGGAAGGAGTGTTTCCACTTGGCAGGCATGGGGACAGGCCCCTCCCGTCCTGTTCCATACTCCTTCACCCTTCCTGACATTCATTGCCTGGTCCCTCACCTAGTTTGGAGTTCTCTTCTGACATCGCTGAGTATTTTTTGAGAGTGGAAGGGAAAGAAACTTGAGGGCATGTGGGCCTAGGATCTTTTCTTTGCAGGGATGGGGATCCTTCAGTGTAGGGCATAGTACTTGGAGAGTGTTTTCTTGTTGAGTATTACAAGAGGAGAGAGAGTTGGTACCTTTGAAGTTTCCCTCAACGAGCAGAGGATTCGTGCCTGAAGCACCTTTGTTATTCCCTGAGCAACTTATCAACACCCTTGTTCCTTCAGTTCTTTGTTTAAATTTATGTTGTGAATTGGTTTTTCTGTGTTTTCTTTCTGTACTTTATTAGAATCTGGTGTGATAACAGGGATAGAGACCACAGACTTCTTGATAAATTTGTTTCTCCCTTCCTTCTTTGCCGTATCAGTGAGGTCCAGGCAGGAGACGGAAACCATGCCATTTGTTTGGTTTTTAATACAGAGAATTTAAACTAAAGAAATGTTAGCCTTTGAGTGAGGTAATTAAGAAGTCAAGAGGAGAACATGGAGGTATCATGGAGGCAGATGGCAGAAAGCAGCTCCCCACCCTGGGGCTGAGGGAACAATCGAAGAGGCTGGAATTAATGAAACTTAAAACCTCAGTGGAGGGTCCTTCAGAGCTAAGGCCCAAACCCCTGAAGCGGAGGACAAGCCGAGCAGGTGTCTCTGAGCTCAGAGGAGGGACCCGTGGGGCTGGGACCCACCTCCAAGGAGAGGGGCTGTGCTGGCATCTCTGAGGAGGGGTTCGATGAGGCCGATGCTGTGATGTTGGGAAAACTGTGATGTGAATGAAGCTTCTGTTCCTGGTTGCCAGTGTGTAGGAGCCATGCTGCTGAGCCTCTGACAGGAACAGGAAGCCAGCAGAATGGAGCTAGCCCCTTCTCCTCTGTCCGGCCAGCAGCCTTCCTCCAGGGCCAACTGGAGGAGCCTCCTGGGGAGCCGCTGGCCAAGCTGAAGTGCAGTTTGCAGAGTCCAACCCAGTCTCCCACAGCAGAGTGCAGGAAGGGGGTTTGGAGCTGAGAGGCCACAGCTTAATTACTGCTTTGTTAGCCCAAGAGCAAAGCCGAAGGTCCTGTCTTGTAGCTTTGAGCCCTGCACTTTCTCTTGTTTCTTCCTCTCTAGCTCTGAGTTTGACCCTTTAGCTCTTCAGAGAAAAAGTCTAAAAGACCCTCAGCATTTCCAAGTGTCCATTTTATAATCCCTTCATACCTTCTGCCTAGGAGGTCTACCCCTTAATCCCTTGATGTGTACCTAAGGGGAAATGACGTCTCAGCAGAACCGCCCATCATATGCTCTTTCTGATAGGTTTTCGCTTCTGTCGGCGTTCCCTGATGGCCCTTCTCCCCATTTCCTGCATCCCTGGTACCACAGCCAGATCAAGGCTGGTGAAACCAGAAATCATGAAAGGGAGCCACAGACTTTCTAATTCAAGTCCGCAAATGTTGGTTATTTCCACTGTGTGCTAGGCACTGTGGTTAATAGAACGAGGGAGAAAATGTGATCCCTGCCCTTAACACTTGCCACCAAGTGACATAAACAGAAATGTAAACTCTTCCCCAGGTTACAGACTGGGATGGTCATTGCCACAGCTTGAGGAGATGGGAGAAGCAGATGGATCTGAACTAAATTGTGGTTGGCCATGAATGGAAGAGCAGTAAAATAGTAAACACAAATGTATTTATGACATGCTTTACCAACACTAACACCTTCAATCCTCACTGGCAACGCCATGACAGACGACTGGAACGATCCCTCTTTTAGTAGATGGGAGATTGGGCGATTAAGGAAATGCCCAAGGTCACAAAAACTAGCAAGTAGCAGAGCTGAGTTGTAGCAGCTGAGTGACCTCCCCCTTAGACTTTGTTTGAAGATGAAACAAAGTAACAGTGCCTGGCAAGAGAAAGGGGGTAGTTAATTATACCTTACCTAGTATGGAGTTTTGTTATTTATAAGGGTTTTAAATATGTTACCCCATTTAATTTTCGTAATAATTCAATGAGGTAAGGATGTTAGTCTTATTTTGTAGGAGTCTACTGAAGCTAAAATAGGAATAGAGATGGTCCCTAAGAGACAGGTGAGGCGCCACCACCATTATACATTCAGCATATTCAGGGAGGCCGTCGGGAAGAGGTGACGCTTTGTTGGTGTGCTGTGATTGATGGCTGAACAGGAGATTTGGGGGTCACACGCACCTCTGCTTCGATCCCAGCTCTCCTCTCGCTCATTAACTGTGCACCCCTGAGTGCAGTTGCTTCTGCACCCGCTTTCCCCGTCCACAAAATCTGGACAACACCATCTGCCTTGCTCCATTGTGAGAATGGGTAAGTGAAAGTCGAAAACCTTTTTGTCATATGTAGGTACCAGCACATGTGATAGTTTTGGGAGAAAGAAGACATCTCTAAATTTGGTTTCCTGGCTAGTGCTGTGTATGGGACCATTATCATTCATTTTGCATAAGGGAAATTAATCATTAAAGGGCTTAGAATGTTAGCTCTTAATTGATGATTTTGCTTGTTCATGGCCTCAGCGACATTGTGTAGGATTTATTTGATGGAACACTAAAAAGCTACTTTTCCGGATTCCAAATAGTTAATATTCTTAAACCAGCAGGAAGCCCACGGTCATTTTGAGAAACAGGAATAGTGATCTGGGTGGAGGTGAGAGGTGAGATACCCTGCAAGTCGGATGTGAATGCTCCTGCCAGGTTCTCTTCTGGCCTCTAGTAACCAGTGGAATCCAAAACTTGGGTTGCACTTGGTCTTTTCAGTTTACAAGGTAGGAAGGACAAACTCACTTATAATCTTTGTCAGGTTTCCCCTGCCTAACTTGGTTAAATCCAGCATATCTCAGGGTACTTGACAATGGCCCAGGGTTTTCACGGTCCCCCTCGTGACACCCTGTGGGATAGTTTTGGTCAGGTGACAGTGTGTGAGGTGCTGAGCACCCGCTTTTGCAGATGAGGAAACCTGGATGCAGAAAGCTGGCAGTTTGTGCCTGGTCAGGGAGAGGAAGGCCCAGCGCTGGCACTGCTGCCCTGGATGGAAAGCAGCTGCTCCAGAAAGCACTCAGTACCTTGTTCTTCTCCCTGCTAAGTTTGGCATTTGACCCAACAGATGGCCAAAAACTTGTAAATATTCACCCATGTTTTGTTATTTGAATGGCCTGATCTTACTGAGACTTTTGCTTGCTGGATGGAAGGTGTGGCTGTTGCTGGGAAGGGGAGCATGACCTGACCCGTTGAGGGCTTTGAGCCATGTTTGCCAAGACGGCTGGGTCTGCTTCTGCTCCTGGTGCACAGTGCCACATTCTGCACTTGCCATGTCTAAAATTCCCTTTCCCGTCTGGCCTATGAGCTCTTGGGAAGCAGGGAGGAAGTCTGAGTGGCTGAAGCAGCCATCACAGGCAAGACACATAGTGGCTCCTGATGTTCTTTTCTCTGGTCTGACGTTTGAGTTCTGCAGGCCACCGCCTGAGCTCAGAGGCAGCCGTTTCTCCAGCAGCACTCCACACTCACAGCACTCTGCTAACCGAGGCATCGCAGCAGCCCCCTGTGAACTTTGGTGAGGCTTTGTTGGACTCATTTGAATTTGGCCCGAAAGAAAATAACATTTCACATTTCTCCCTAACGTGGAGAAATTGAACTCATTGTCTTTTTTGTTGAAGTCTACTCTAATATTAACAGGTGGAATTTTCTTTTAAAAGTAGAAAAGTCAATTTTTAAAAACATACAAATGCATAAACCATAGTCAATATTTCCTTCCATTACATAATTTCTCTAGGTAATGACTAACATTGATATCCTTTTTCCTTTAATTTTCTTTTTAATCTAGTACTTGATATTTAGAAAATATATGCTCTGTTGAAATTATACAGCATAATAATACAGTAGCTACCCATGAAGCCGCCACCGGACCTGTGATCAATCTCACCAGTCCCTTGGGTCACCAAGAGTTTTCTTCCTCATCCTGTCTCCCTGCCACCCCTTTCCTTGCCCAGAGCAACTATGATATTTTCTCTTAAAAATTTAGGTGAAAGATGGGGCAAGGAGGCTCACGCCTGTAATCCTAGCACTTCGGGAGGCCAAGGTGGGAGGATTGCTTGAGGCCAAAAGTTCAAGATGAGGCTAGACAGCATAGTGAGACCCCATCTCTGCAAAAAAAAATTAGTCAGATGTGGTGGTACCTGCCTGTATTTCCCGCTACTCTGGAGGCTGAGGCTGTAGGATCACTTGAGCCCAGCAGGTCAAGGCTGCAGTGAGCTATGACTGTACCACTGCACTCCAGCCTGGGTGACAGAGGGAGACCTTGTCTCCAAAATAAATAAATAAATAAATGAGTAAGTAAGTATGTAATTAAATAAATAAGTGGTCATATCTAGCTTTTTTGTCTTCTCTCCATTTCTACCCTATAATTGAGAGTTGATGTTAGACTATTTTCTGGAAGTATCAATCAATAAATATTTTCAGAAGTAATCAACTCAGCATAACCACTTTCCCTGGATATTTCTGTCACCAAAAGGGATAGAGAACAATGCTTTCAACACAGGCATAGGGTGAATGTCTACTGGGGGACTAGGGTCACTGCAGAGAGACAACAGAAACAGTGTTAATTCTTTAGCACTATGGAAGTCAGGAAGAAATCTAAAAGGTAGTATCAAAGCATCTGGCCCCAAAGGACCACTAGACCAGGACATGGGCTTAGGAGTAGGGTGAGGAAGAAAGGAGGAAGGTCAGATTCAAGGGGGTCCAGACTATAAAAGACCTTCCTTCTGTGAGATTTGGAAGTTTGACATTTACTCCAGTTTTGAACAAGCCATTGGAAATCACATCTTAAGTTCTTTGGGTTCATTTCGATTTGTTCCTTTTCCTCTGTGCACTGGAACAGTCAGAAGGCCAGCTCTGTGTGGATTCAGGCAAACTCAAGTGACTTTGCTAGCTGGGCCTCAGTTTTACCTTGCAGCATATATAATCCCTATCAGAATGGGGGCCTTGCAGAGACTGAGATGATGTAAAATTAACAAGAGACTGTGAGCCAGCTCTGAGAGTTCATCCTCTAAGTATATTTGAGGTTAAATTCAAGGTTAGGAGTTCACAGACCTAGCTTCTCATTATGTGTGTTTTCACCTAGCATCTCCACTCATTTTAAATGAGGCAAATGGAAGGCTTATATCTGTCTCACAGTAAGCATGATTAACTGGGAGAAATTATAATCAAAACCATACGTGAGTTCACTTAAAGTACATGGTGGTACAAGGCCATGACGATACAGAAAAGAAATGCAATGGAAGATCTACACAGATGGGCAAACCTCCTGCAAATATTTTACCTCTGAGAGGAAAAATAGAGTGTGACAGTAATGCCGCCTCCAGAAAGACTAGTTATTTAACCGAAAAAAATGAACGTAAAAGATGAAGTGTTTGATAAGTTCTGAAGATGAGATAGACAGAATAGAAAAGAGAAGTTCTCCATATTTCTTCTATCAATATATTTATTCATTTTTTGTTTTCATAAAAACGTTTGCAAGATTAATTTACATGCTATACAATTCACCCATTTAAGGTCTGTAATTCAATGGTGTTTTTTAGTATATTCACAGATACGTGATCTCCACAGTCAATTTTAGAACATTTTCATCACCCCACAAGATACTGTACTTTTGGCATTTTTATTCTGTATAAAATACCTGGCCAGATGTTCAAAGGCAGTGAAATATTATGAACTCTGGGCTGAGGCCTCCACCTCCTCTGCGAGTCCTTCCTTAACCAGAGGCACATGCGATATTTTATTTAACAAAGATTTCTCAGGCTTGCTTTTTTCTTTTTCTTTTCTTTTTTTTTTTTTTTTTTTTTTTTTTTTGTGAAAAACCAGTAAGTTCAGGCAGGGGCGTTGAAACCTTGCTTCAGACCCTAAGTCCCCATGAAGATTTTGGAGCCACATGCAAGGCAAACGGGCTCTTACTCCCCTGTCTAACTAGAGTAGCATACTGTAGCTCCATTTTCCAAATGCATCATCTGTTTAAGTAAAGCATTCTAGAGCTTTAAGGCAAATATGAAAGGATTCAAAAAGACTTGAAAATCTGTTTCTGTCCTCAAGGAATTCACTAGATAGTTGGGGGACCATGATATTGAAACATCAAAAGTTAATTGAATACAAGGTTATCAAAATGATTGTTCCATATGATTTCCTTATAGAAATACTTACAGAAATTCTATCAAAAGTTAGGTACAAATATGGGAAACATTACAATTTAGAGGGATGTTTAGAACTTGGTGAGTCTCGTGTGGTTTCTTAATGAAGTAACAGAACAAAAGTTGCCTGAGTAGGAACTGTGCCTGACACTGGCCAACACAGTATGCTCCTGGTACTCAGTGAAAGTAAGAATAAAAACAAAATATTGGAACAAAGTGAGAAAATCTGTAAATATCAAAGCAGCATGAAATCATAAGTTAAAACAACCTGAATTCATAAAGTACCAAACTCACCAGCCAAATTTGATAAGCAGTTTTTATTACAAAATGAATAGATGGAATTAAAAGTAAGGGCCATCAAACATTTAGATGTAAAACAAAGTAACTGATAGGGCATGCTATTTTTTTATAGGTAAAGCTGATTTTTAAGTTAATTTAGATAAGAACACGATCGCATGGGCTATAAACAGACCGGACGTGCTTATGACTCAAGATAATTATTCTAAAAGCTAAATTAATCATTTGAAAAGGAAATGTCATGGAAGGTACCATAGGGATAAATGTTCGATTTGGGCTTATTTACATAATTGTTAATTAGGCCGAATAGACTGCTTCTGGAAACAGTAGTAGAAACTTGGACTAAATGTGTGTGTCCCTCCCAAATTCATACTTTGAGATCCAACCACCAGGGTATTATGAAGTGGGGCTTTAGAGAGGTAATTAGGTCATGAGGGTAGATCTCTCAGAAGTGGGATTAGTGCCATTAGAGGAAGAGACAGCAGAGCTTGCAGCTCTCTGTCCCCTGCCATGTGAAGATACAGCAAGAAAGCCGCCATGTCTAAACCAGGAAGAGGGCCTTCGAGCACCCAACCATGCTGGCACCCTATGGCCTCCAGCACAGTGAGAAGTAAATGTTTGTTGTTCAAGCCACCGAGTCTGTGGTATTTTTGTTACAGCAGCCCAAGCTAGAGCAGAGCCCTTAGTTTTAAATGGGAGGCCCTGGAACCAGGCTCGGTGGTTCACATCTATAATCCCAGCACTTTGGGAGGCCGAGGCAAGTGGATCACCCGAGGTTGGGAGTTTGAGACCAGCCTGACCAACATGGAGAAACCCTGTCTCTACTAAAAATACAAAAAAATGAGCCAGGTGTGGTGGCGGGCGCCTGTAATCCCAGCTACTCGGGAGGGTGAGGCATGAGAATCACTTGAACTTGGGAGGTGGAGAGTGCAGGGAGCTGAGATCACGCCATTGCACTCCAGCCTGGGCAACAAGAGTGAAACTCCATCACACACACACAAAAAAAATGAGGTGTGGAAGGCCTCAAAGTACAGGGGTTAACAGCATAGCCCGGCCTTAGTAGACCTGCATTTGACCTTGGCTGTGCCACTTACTGGCTGTTGGACCTTAGACAGCTTAGTTAAGGTCTCTAAGTTTCAGTGTCCTCATGGATACATGGAGTGGTGATGGTGGCTATCTCATGGGGTTGTGCTGTGTGTTTATGAGATAATGCACATGAAGTGGCTGGCACAGTCTCTGGCACATAGCACCCCACAAACGGTGAACATTGGTAATCATATAATCACAATCAAAATCAGGGGACATGTGCTCTGATCTAGAAAGAGAACAAGTGCCATAGAAGCTGCAAAGTGGTCCTTTAACTAACTGTGGCCATGGTTAGAAGCTGACTGAAAGTCACCTTGGCAATGTCATAACTCTGTGGAGAACTTGTGGAGAAAACAGAGACCCTCTCCTGTTTGACATGCTTTCCAAATAATTTCTGAGTTGAGAAAGAAAACCAAAAAACATACTAACTTAGCCTAAAGGGAAGGAAACCGGAGAATGACTTAATAATGATTGACTTGCACAGAAAAATTTGCAAATGGAGAATGATAATGTTACCGTTTCAGTAATGTTAAAAAGGAGAAGAGAATTTTAAGGTAAGGGGAAGATTTTGATGCAGAAAGAAACTTTACTGAAATAAGGGTGCTGCGGTACTGGGTTGTATTAACAGCTGACAATGTGTTACTAGCGTTCTTGAGAATGTTTATGAACAGATTCATGGGAGCTGAAGAATTTTTATTCAATCACGGAGTGATAAAAGGGAACCTCTGGCTGGGTGCAGTGGCTCACACCTGTAATCCCAGCACTTTGGGAGGCCGAGGTGGGTGGATCACGGGATCAAGAGATCGAGACCATCCTGGCCAACATGGTAAAACCCCATCTCTACTAAAAAAAAAAAAAAAAAAAATTAGCTGGGCGTGGTGGCGGCCACCTGTAGTCCCAGCTACTCAGGAGACTGAGGCAGGAGAATTGCTTGAACCCAAGAGGCGGAGGTTGCAGTGAGCCAAAATCATGCCACTGCACTCCAGCCTGGCAACAGAGCAAGACTCTGTCTGAAAAAAAAAAAAAGGAAACCTCCCAGGATTTTAACCTTGGAAGGTGCGTGGAGACATTTGTATTTCACATATGGGGGCTAGGCCCAGAGCAGGGGCCAGTTAGGATGGAGTAGCATTGTTAAACCAGAATCCCACTTTTTAGCCCTCCCCTCCCCAATCCCTTTCGGCAAGCTTATAATTTATAATGGGGTCATGGACAACCCATCAAACTTGTGTATCTGTTGAACTCTCCAAATCAGTGTTTTGTCCAGAACACTATGACATCTGTGCTTTGTGAATGTTATTTCATGTCATCTTCACCACAGTATGCTGACACAGGTGCTGTCTCCATTTTATAGTTGAAGAAACTGAGGCATATTGGCCTCAGTCATGTGTCAAGCCCACGGCACACCAGTCAGGGCGAAGGCCTGACCGATTTCGGCTGGTAAAGATACAAGGGGCCACTCTATTTTTTATTGTTTTATTTTTTGACACAGGGTCTCGCTGTGTTACCCAGGCTGTAGTGCAGTGGCGCGATCTCGGCTCACTGCAACCTCTGCTTCCTGGGCTCAAACAGTCTTCCATCCTTAGCCTCCCAAGAAGCTGGGACTACAGGCATGGACTGCCACGCCCAGCTAATTTTTGTATTTTTTTTGTTAAAATGGTTTTTGCCATGTTGGCCAGGCTAGGAGCCTCGGTAGATTTAGACAGCTTATTACTTACATAGACACAGAAGGAAGAGTAGCCAAAGGTGCAAGCTCCCACCCATCAGAAAAGGAGGATCCTGAAACAAAGGGAGGGTATGTTAGTTTAGTAGGGCGGTCATAAACAGGTACCACAGCCAGGGTGGCTTAAACAACAGAAACTTATTGTCTCTCAGTTCTGGAGGCTGGAAGTCTAAGATCAAGGTGTTGGCAGGGTTGATTCCTTCTGAGGATCTGTTTTGTGCCTCCTTCACCTCCCGTGGTTTGCTGGCACACTTTGGCATTCCCGGGCTTGCAGGAGCATTATCCAGCCTCTGGCTTCATCTGCACGTGGTGTGCTCCCTGTGTGCATGCCTGTGTCCAGATCTCCCCAGTTTGCTAATGATACCAGTCATATTGCATTAGGGTCCACTCCAATTATTTCATTTTAAATGTATTACCTCTGTAAAGATCCTGTCTTTAAGTAAGCTCATATTCTGAGGTACTGGGGTTTAGGACTCCTACTGTCTTTTTTTTTGGAGGGGAATACAAGTCAATCCATAACAGAGCAGGTGATTACAATGCCAGCTGTGACATAGCCCATTGCAGAGAAGCCAGTTAAAGGCTGCAGCCCAGAGGTTTTATATTCTATGGTACTATTCCAAGGAGGGGAGCCAGAGAGCCTCACGCCCCTTCAGAACCTGGGAGGTGAGGAGAAACTGCCTCATGACAGCCTCCCAGGGAAGTAGGGAGGTGGGTAGGAGATAGCTCCCAGCAGCTCCTTAGAGGCCTGAACACCAGAGGATCACAAGGCATTTATCCTTTCAAGACACAGATGAGCTGCGGTTCAAGTCTTTGCTTGGTGGCTTATGCAGATATGTGTGAGGTTGCCAGGGGGCCCCGACAGAGCCATTCCTCTGTCATCGCTTGTAGGACAGGGGCAGATTCTAAGCCAGGTCTGCCACACTCCCATCTACGCTCTTTGAGGATTGCTGTCTCCCTGGACACCAATTCTTATGTCGACTGGTTGCTGACATTTTTTTGATGTCTCGGAGTCACAGGTCAGTTTCCCCCAGAAAGCAAACTCTGAGGCAGAGATGAACGTGCCACAAGCTCATTAGCAGGTGCTCGCAGGTTCAACACCTGTGGAAAGGCAGGGGTGGCAGCAGGAATGGGCAGGGGAGGAGGTGGGCTGCCGTGCACTCACTACCAGGCCCTCAGTGGGCCCCAGGCGGCTCTGAAACCACAGAACTGTGTGAGCTGCAGGCAGGGGTTTGTCTTCTAGCCTATAAAAGGCAGACTTTTTAAATTTAAATAAATATGCTGCATTGAAAGTAGTTAACCACAGACAATGATTGCCTTCATTTTCAATTTTATCGTTAAGTATATATTTTTAACAATATCGAGGTATACATATATGTACATACATGTATATATCATGTTAGTAAAGTATGATTTTGGTATTTTTTTAACTCCCTTAAGACAGTCATCTCAGCCGTCTGTATTTGAACTGCATGACACAGTTTTGAGTCTGGGTCATAGACCAGATCCTTATTCTGGTCATTGAATGACTTTATTGGGTTTGTGAATCCTAAAAGTTCTATGTGAAAATCTGTATTTAAGAAGATATATACATTTCTGGAACGAGAATTTGAATCTGTTTTCATATTCTCGGGGAGACCTGTGTCCTCCTCCCCGACAGAGTTAAGAACCGTTGTGTGAAGAAACAGAGTCATGTTGTGGCTGCTTTGCAGGCTGCACTTTGCCTGCTCCAAACACACAGCAGTGATAGATCAAAATCTAAAAAGGGAAAATGGAAAAATCATAATCATGCCCCCTACTCCCCTAAAAAAGATATATCACTATAGATCAGAGACAAACGGAAAGCAGAGTGTGAAACCAGACACTGTGGGCTGCAGGATCGCAAGCCGGGAGGTGGAAACAGGCTTAGCTCTGGTGGCAGTAAGACTAAATGTGCCAGGCCCGAGCGTGTACTCTGCTTGAAAGCGGGCAGGCTAGTGGTCCTGTCCTCTGATCTAGAAGGGAGGCCCGAATCACTGCCTGCCCTAACCTCTAGCCTATAGAAAGCTTTGATCCTGGGAAGAGCACAGGAAGAGACAAGGCCTCCTTATCAGGAACTGAGCTAAGTACCCCATGTCATCATCAGCCGTATCACCATTGGGCAAGAACCCAGACCACCACGTCAACTCCATTCTGTGTGAGGGGTTCAAGCAGAGGAACCACAAAAACCTCTGAGCAGGGAGAGTGATCAGCAAGAGAACATTCACAATTATCTCCCATGCAGGCCAAGCCTGCCCACCCAAATTCCATGCCACGTGAAGAACTCTGACCTTGGGGTGTCAGCTATCCAAATCAGCAAGCAGAATGTGAATTCACTGGAGAGTAAAGTAAAACAAAAAAGCTATCTTGGAAAAAAAAAAATGCCTGATACCCTCAAAGAGACCATTGGAGAAATAATAACCATTAAAAAAAAAGGAAAATTCTGAGTAAGAGGCAAAGACTGGCAGAAGTGAAGGGTAAGTAGATAAGGAAAAAAATTAGAATCTCAGAAATGAGTGATGGATTCATTAAAATAAAGAAGGAAAAGCAGATGAGACTACTAGACTCAGTTGACAGGAGAATTAGTAGTTAAGACGCTGTTACTGAAGAATTCACCCAGAATGCAGCACAGACACACACAGAATAAAACCTAAACTAGGTCAGTTAAGAGGAGAGGAAGATAGATTCAGAAGCTACGCAGTATGGATTATTGCAGTTCCAGGAGAGAATGAAAGGAATGGCAGAGAAGTAGTGCTGGAATTTTTCAGAATTGGAACAAGACATGAACCCTCTGATTGAGAGCGCTCTCAGAGTACTGAGCAGAATAAATAAAGATAAATGCAGACCCAGCCTCATCAGAGTCAAATTGCAGAGCCTGGGGATAAAGATACACCACTTCCAAACTGCCTGGAAGGAAAGACAGTTTACCTGTGAAGAAGTAGCACTGACTGACAGCAGACTCGTCACCATTACTAATAGGCGGCAGGGAAATTGTCAGAGTGCTTGGGGAAGACAAACATGAAGCTAGAATTTTGTGTCCTACCAAATTATTAAAGTGCGAAGGGTTTCAGACATGTAAATACTGAGAGAGTTTGCTTCCTGTGGACTTTCACTGCCAAAAAAAACCTTTGAAGGATACTTATCTGAGAGAGCAGAAGTGAAAAAGAAGGAATTGTGTTAGGACTAGGAAAGGCCTAAGATTTTACCTCACTTGCGGGTTAACAAGGTACCGCTGCACTTTCATAGATGCAGGCAGAAAGACAAGAGACTCCTGCCTCAAAGACCAAGGACTTTGTTACTCAGCATGGAGGCAGTGTGAGTTCTCTTAGCATTGGCTCTTCTAGTCCCCCAGTTCAATAGCGGGGAGGCGGAGCAGCTCCGGATGCTGTAAACACACTGGGCTGGAACACAGCTGAAAACCCTCAAGCTTGGGCACCTTCCAGTATTTCATTTGTCCATTTGCGTGTGTTTGTTTTTATACCAGTCTTTTAAAGGGGCTATTAGTAAACCTGCCCCATCTTTGTCCCTGAGGAAGACATTATGTTTATCATTCTGGTGAGGGAACAAACCTGCTTTCTGCTCCAGAGGGAGAGACTAATCATCTTCCAGTGCTATGTGGTGTACAAGCCACCACAAGTTTTATGAAAACTCCGTAGAGCACTGCCCCCCAACAAAGAGGTAGAATACAAGAAAAAAATATGGCGTTTAAAAATATTTTAACTTAAAATTAGCTGTTGAGTTAATTTATTGTTTTTCCTGTGATTTTGTTTAGAAGATGAAGCTCTAGACAAGAATAACCAGGAAGAGGGGGTTGCTAGGGAAAATGAAGCTTCCTGTCTTTTTTAGGAGCTGAATAGAGACACTAAATAACTTTGTATTTGGAACAATTTATTAAAGGATAATATGTATGTGTGGGAGTGTATATATATATTTCTTAAAGAAGAGAAATACAATTTACTCTTTACACCAGAGGGAAAATATTAGAATATTTTGAAAATCAAGCAATCCAATAGGTGGCAGAAAGGGAGAAAATTTATGAAAAGAGGAAGACTGGTTAGCAGAAAACACAAATGAAGATGGTAGAAATAAAATATATTGATAATCACAGTGAATATAAATAGATTAAAGTGACCTGTTAAAAATCTGAAGCCACTAAGTCATCATGACCCTGTTCCAACATCTCAAGCAGGAAGGAAGGGTCAAAAAGCTGTCCTCACTGAGGTCTGATGTTTTAGTCTCCACAGAATTGCCACCACATCTCATTGGTGAAACTGGGTCATGCCCCCTCTTCGCCTGGCCAGTGGTGTAAATAACCATGACTCGCTTATACTAGTCTTGATTAACAAGTCATGACTTTCATTCCCTGAGACTGAGGAGGGACCTTTCCCAGAGATAAAGTGGGAGACTTTATTATCTTTTTATTAGAAACTGATGGATCAAGAAAATCAAGCAGATAAAAGAAAGGATATAGAAGATTTGAATAATACAATAAAGAAGTGTGACCACACCAGAATGAGAGGTAATATACCTTACAAACACCCCAAGAACATTGATTATATTGCTACTTTTTACTTGGGCATGTGTTTTTTTTTTTTTTTTAGTTTCCAAATATATGAATTTTGTGACTTTTAACGAATATCTTTTTATTGTGAACTTCAAATTTAATTGCATTGATGTTGGAAAACTTAGTATTACTCATTCTTGGAACTTTGTTGTAACCTGCTTTTTAACCTCAAATATAAGGATATTGTTTCAAGACCGTTGGAAGTCGCCGCAGGGCGATAAATGTAAGGGTAAGAAGAGAGTGTTACAGGAGTGTTTAGCATCAGTTTGCGCATGTCCAAGTCATATGCCTAGTAGGAAAACTTGAAATTTGGGATCACACATTTTTGCCTATGCCATTTCTATTCATTAGGTTCATAGCTATTTCTTGTTTACTGCCTTGGTTAGACCTGTGATGAGACAGAGCACTGCTGATGGTGGGTACCTAGTCATCAGTTTAAGTTTTCTGTTTTGAGTGAAATATCCGTTTAATCAAAGTTTCCAAGTTCATTGTTATTAAATCGTTCAAAATATTCACCTATGACTTTTAAAGTCTCTACTGTATCTGTAGTTTTTTTTTTTTGAGAATTAAATCGTTTATTGATTACACATGATAATGAATGATACACAAACTTCATTCCCATCTATAATTTTATCTGGTAGCAAATTCAATTTAGGTATATTGCATAGGATGGGCCAACAATCATTTTTATAACCAATAATTCCATGATTTTGCTTGGGTAATCACTTTTAATGGTGAACTTCAGATGGCAACAGTAACCATCAGTTCACCTACACCAAGGTTTCTGAAGACAATGGCTTCTCCACCCAAGCAGGTTGTATATAAACTCCAAATAGAATCTGGCATCACCCTGAAGGAATTCTAACTTCACACTCCTGGGGGAAATTTACCAAGATGGCTTCAGAGTAGACTAACTTTACACAGCACATTAAAAAAAAAAAAGACATTTATTCAGTATCACAATCAGACTATTAACATTTAGCAATCAACAGCATGGGTGCCAAAAAAAAAAAGAAATCTGTGTTAAAACCCTTTGTTGGAATGCTTTACACTTTCCACAGAACAGAAACTAAAATAACCTGTTATACAGTTAGTCACAAATACAGTCCTCAATTTTTTTGCCCATACACATGAGTATTTGTCTAAAACATGTCTTCTTTGTAGCAGCTAGGCCCTGCCACCACTGTGCTTGGCTGAGTTCACAAATCCGTGGTAACCTGTAGCTTCCCTGACACTTCTCTGGCTCTCCTCTCCTGCTAAGCTTTGTTTCCTAATTAAAATCTTCTGCCACTGCCTCAGCTACTGCTGCTACTGGAACCTCCCTAGCCACCTTCCTTTCATGGTTTGGCAAAGTATTGGCCTCCACCACCATAGGGACCATAGCTTCTGCCTCCAAAGTTTCCTCCCTTCATGGGTCCAAAATTTGAAGACTGTTGTAATTGCCAAAATCATTGTAGCTTCCACCACCTCCAAAATTGCTTCCATCATTACTAAATCCATTATAGCCATCTGCACTGCCACCATATCCACCACCACCACGGCTGCCACCAAAGCCACCATGACCACTGAAGTTTCCTTCATGACCAAAGTTGTCATTCCCACCCAAACCACCTCCACGACCACCACCAAAGTTTCCAGAACCACTTTGCCTCTTTGGGTGAAAGAAGCACTCACCATCTCTTGCTTTGACAGGGCTTTCCTAACTTCACAGTTGTGGCCATTCACAGGATGGCATTTCTGAATGACAGTCTTATCCACGGAGTCATGGTCGTCAAAGGTTACAAAGGCAAAACCCCTTTTCCTGCCACTGCCTTGGTCAGTCATGATTTCAGTCACTTCAATTTTTCCAAACGGTTCAAAATAATCTCTTAGGTGATGTTCTTCAGTGTCTTCTTTAATGCCACCAACAAATACCTTTTTCACAGTTAAGTGGGCACCTGGTGTTTGAGAATCTTCTCTTGAGACAGCTCTCTTTGGTTCCACAACTCTTCCATCCACCTTGTGTGGCCTTGCATTCATGGCTGCTTCCACCTCCTCCACAGTGGCGTATGTGACAAACCCAAAGCCCCTGGAGCAATTGGTGTTTGGATCTCTCATTACCACACAGTCCAGGAGAGTTCCCCATTGCTCAAAATGGCTCCTCAGGCTCTCATTGGTTGTTTCTAAGCTCAGCCCTCCAATGAAGAGCTTCCTCAGCTGTTTGGGCTCTTTAGGAGACTCTGACTTAGGCAGGACAGCAGGGAGAAGAAAGGCTTTAATGATGCTTCTTCGGTGGCGTCCACGAGCAGAAAGTAGCAAGCTGACAAACGTATCTCATATCTGTAGTTTTGATGCCCTTTTCAATTATTAAAAAAAAAAATTATAAAGAGGATCAACAAAAGAACACATCAGTGCAGTCAGCTGTCTGTATATGGGGGTTTCACATCTGTGGATTCAGCCAATCGTAGGTCAAAAATATTTTGGGGAAAACAATTTAAAAATACAACAATGAAAAATAATAAAAATTTAAAAATACAATATAACAGCTACTCATATAACGTTTACATTGTATTAGGTATTATGAGTAATCTAGAGATGATTTAAAGTATACCAGAGGATGTGCATAGGTTATATGCAAATACTATAACATTTTATATAAGGGACCTGAGGATTTTGGTAGCTGTGTGGGCCCTGGAATCAATCCCCCTCAGATACTGAGGGACGACTATATGCAGTTATCTGATAAAACTAGTAAAATAGTCATCCTTCTGTTAAGAAAAGAAATAAAACACGAATAATGTACGTAATTGAAGGTCCCTTTGGATTCTAAAATTCCACGATTCTATGGTTGTGGGTTATCAAGTTCCTACCAGGTGGCTTTGCCTGTCCAGCTTCAGCCTCTTTGCCATTCCACATGGTTGCTAAACCCTAGGACAATCCAGGGATGCAGGCAAGGCTCTGTGTCTCACCCACGTGGTATGTCCATTAGCTCATGCAGTTACAAGAGAAAACACAGCTGAATGCATTGACTGTAATGTAGTCATTGCTCACAGCAGGCGGCTCTGTAATGTGCTCCCCTAGGCTCTAGAATACCTACAATGTAACAGGGACTGTGCACGATAAAGAGATCCCAGAGGTGGAAACAGAGATGCACGCCCCACCCTCAAAAATGGCAACCTCTCAGGAAGATGGCCATGAAGTAAGTAAGTACACAGTGAGGATGAAAAGTACTGTGCAGGAGAAGGATAGGGTGCAGTAACGGGATTGATGGAGTCTGTGAGGATACCAAGCGAACAGGGTGGCTGAGGGCCAGAAGTGAGGTAGGGAGGGTGGGAAATTGTATGTGGAGAAAGCCACTTAGTGTGTTTAAGAAACCCAGTAGGAGCCGGGCGTGGTGGCTCATGCTTGTAATCCCAGCACTTTGGGGGGCCGAGGCAGGCGGTTCACGAGGTCAGGAGATCGAGGCCATCTTGGCTAACACAGTGAAACTCTGTCTCTACTAAAAATACAAAAAAATTAGCCGGGCGTGGTGGCGGGCGCCTGTAGTCCCAGCTACTCGGGAGGCTAAGGCAGGAGAATGGCGTGAATCCGGGAGGCGGAGCTTGCAGTGAGCCGGGATCGCACCACTGCCCTCCAGCCTGGGGGACAGAGCGGGACTCCGTCTCAAAAAAAAAAAAAAAGAAACCCAGTAGGCCGGGCTGGCCTGAACCTAGAGAACATCGGAAAGACGTAGAAGCTTTTAGGAATTGGAGGCTTTCTCCTGGGGCAGTGGAGAGCCACCGAATGGTTTTTACCACCAGCGCTGGTTAAGCACCTGAAAGAAAGCCCACATCTCAGTAACCATGATCTATAGTTAGCCTCTTATTTCCCAAACAAAATTCTATTTCTCCCGTTCAAAAAAGCAAAGGCCACTAGTAGGTATCCCATGTCCGATACCTACCTATTAGTGGATTAAATGCTTTCTTTTCCGTTAAACCATTAAACTTTTTATATTTTTTAGCTTGAAATAGGCTTGCAATACAATAAGCTGTCTGTGTTTTTCTTTTAAACTGCATGGATTTTAAACTGTATTTACCATAATGTGTGTTTTAATAACGTCTTGGGGCCTGTGTTCTGGGTGCCTGCATTATTATCATATTGACTGTTGTCCATGAATTGCTGACACATGTTTCATTGGGACACCTTCTGCCATTTCTCTGCCACCATGCCTCGCATCAGAACTCAGTAAGTATGGTACCTCAGCTTGGATTAATTGAAGAGGAAATTCCATGCTAATTCTTGGCAATCTCAGCCTCTTCTCTCCCTAAATTTCCATTTTCCATAAGGAACAAAAGGGTATTGTCAAAAGGAAAAACAACCTGCGTAACCACCAAACTCCTGTCATCTTTTGTTACATTAACCCATGGGTCATTTATCACAGCATTGTGACTTTAGGAGAGAGAAAACAGAATGCTTCTCAGGAACCAACATATTTTGTCAACAGCACCTGGATGCTAACTTTATCGTGTTTGTATGAAATGTGTGTTCTAAACTGATGCATTTGTTTGACAACTTTATTGATATTTCAAGTTGAATAATCATTTATGTTTGAGCATTTAGTTCTTCAGATATTTTGCCATGTAAAAGCTTTATACTTTCTCTGATGAATGATTCACCAAAGGGTTTATAGCAATGTCAGGCTTGGCATAAATTAGTTGGTAAATTTGCCCTTCTAAAAGATGTTTGAATTTAGCAGATATTCCCTTAGGATTTCATAGTTATGTAACGAAACTTTTTTTATTGCAGCAGTAACTTATAGACCAAAACATACACACATACACACATGTATCTATGTATAATTTTCATGTATATATGTGAGAGCTATATGTTTAGTTGTGATATATATATATGTGTGTGCATGTGTGTGAAAGCAATAAACTTCTAAACATATCTAATTTTAAATCTCTGTCCTATATAATGGTGAACTACTGAACTAATAAGCTGGAAAAAATGGAATAAAGTGGGGGAAATGGACATTTGTGTTTATCACATCCTTAAAGGCATAATTTGAAAAATAATTCCCCAAGTGACTACTTATCAACCCAATCCTTTATTTTAGTAATTAGAAATACTAACAAATAATGACATTACTAATTGAAATATCAATTTTGATAAGCTCTTATTTCTCTACTAAAATGGCTTTCTGAAAGTATCACAAGAAGTTAATGAATTGCATGTTAGTTAAATTTGAACTTTTCTCCTCTAGTATTCAAGTGGGAAAAACTGAAATATAATACATTCAAATTTCTTTGTACTAAGTTGAACGTTAATGGCAGTATAAATATAATATATGGTACAGTTACACATGAATGTGATAAGAATCTGTAATATTCATAATGGAATTTGCAAATTTTGAATATTGATTTATCTTTTAAGTTCATTTTGTTCTGCAAATTTAGATGCTGAAATGATGTTTTACTAGCATTTCCTAATTAGTCAAGTGCAACTTTTTATGAAAAATTTAAATATTCTCGTTCAACTAACAAGTTCATGTATCTTTTCTCCTCTTGTTTTGTTAGCCTCTTAGCAAATATCCGGCTGTGATAAATGATATTTCATTCTGGTTGCCCTCTGAGAATTACACAGAAAATGATTTCTATGACTTAGTCCGAACGATTGGAGGAGACCTGGTGGAAAAGGTCGATCTCATCGACAAGTTTGTACATCCAAAGTAAGTGAAAAGCTTTCTGATTTCACCCTTGACTGTCTCTGTGTGATAACTGTCATATGGAAGCATATCATAAAATTTGCTGAAACCCAATGTATCTGAGACAAAATGTCTTCTGAATTTGTAGTGAACGTATAGCTTATCAGGAAACTCTTTGATATCAGTCCTCTCTGAAAATCTTTCCAAGACGCATTTTCCATCTTTCCTGCCTTAGTAAAGAAAATAGATGAAACAGAATCTTTTAAAAGTCCTGCAGCTTTTCAATATTGTTTTTGGAAGTGACTTCTTACCTTGGCATGTTCCAGGTGCAGAGGAAATGAGGCAGAAAGAGCAGTTTGTGGAGTAGAAGGTGTCTGGATAGTCTCTCAGCAAATATTTATTAAGCACTTACCACACACCAAGATCTATATTACATCCTAGGAATTAAATGTGTTCCAAACAGACTTTGCTCTGCCTTCTTGGAACTTACAGTCTTGTGAGAGAGGCAGACATTAAATACATAATTATGAAAGCGTGCTATTATGAGGGAAAAATGCATTGGGTGTCATCAAAAAACCAATTTCATCTGGGGAGTCAGGGCAGGCCGCTTTGAGACATGGAAGCTGAGAACAGAAGGATGATGGGCAGTGAAGAAAGAAGAAGGAGCATCCCAGATAGCACACGGGAGTCCTGGGGGGGAAAAGGGCACATGAGATGCAGAAGGCAGCCAAGAACATGGCAGCTCGAGGAACGAGGGGGAGGCTGTGTAAAGTGGTGATTGTTGGGTAGTGATGTGTTTCCAGGGCCAGGTGGGGCCAGAACCTGCAAGGTCTGAGACTTGGGATTTTACCCGAATTGTAGTGGGAAGCTATAGAAGGATAGGAGCAGAGAGATAAGTGACGTGATTTGATTTGCATTTCTGACTAGTCACCTCTCAATGGTCCCCTTTGGCTCCTAGCTGTTAGAGAAGAAACAGTCACCAAATCCTGTCTAACTCACACCTCCATTTTCCCTTCCCCTCCTGATTGTTCCAGGTGTGTCATATCTACGTTGTCAGGGCTCCTGGCTCCCACATTCTATCCTGTCATTCAGACTCCCACCTGTTTCCTTCTTTGTCTCTTAAAGCATTCATTCTCTAGATAAAGATGTTCAGTGTTCACTGCCAATTCTTTTGCCTCACTTTCCCCAGTCATCTAAATAACTGAAGTTCATCATCTAGAATTTTGCTTAAAAACTTGTGGAAACAATAGTCCCTGAGCTCTTGCATGTTCAAAACTGTTTATCTGTTTACGCTTGAATAACAGTTTGGTTGGAAGTAAAATCTTGGCTTGGTCTTTCTTCTAGGGAGGATCTCGTAAGTACTGCTCGATTGTCCTCTCAAGTTTAATTTCATATAAAGAAATCTGGTACCATACTTGATCTTTTTGCTTTTTGTTTTAAAGGATTCCTTCTTTATCTTTCAAGTTTAACAACTTTATCAGGCTCCACCTCAGTTTTGATCTTTTCTCCCTAGTATATATCATTGTGTTTCAGAGATCGGATTGGACCCTTATTTATTTTAGGAAAATTTTCTTGAATTATATATTTAGGGATTTGTTCTGATCCATTGTTCTGTTCTGTTTCATTCTTCAGGGATCCAGTTATGCATAAGTAGGCTCTCCTTTGTCTGACTTCTGTACCTATTATTTTCTTTCTAATGTTTTAGGATTCTTATTTCTGCTTCATTTGGTGTGCTTTCCTCACTGTTATCTTCTCTGTGCCTTACTGTGTTTTCTTCTGTCTTTTCTCCCTTGTGTACCTTCCATCTCTAGTTACTTTGCTTTTCTGCCCATTCTGGGTTCTGCAAGCTCATATTTCAGCTCCCCCTGCTTTCTTGCCATCTCTTCTCTGAGTTATTTCTGCTTTCTGTCTTCCTTCATAGAGAAATTGCTTCACTACATTTTAAAAATTCATTGTAAAATATTTAGCCAGAAATTTCATATGCTCCAATGGCAACATTTTTCTGTGACTTTTCTGTTTCTCTGCCATTATCCTCTTTTTTCCCTCAATTCTTTTTTAATTGGTCCGTCAATGGTGTGCATATGATCGCTTTTTTGCCGCTCATATTTGAATGCGTTGGGTTTCCTGGACCAGCTATTTGCACAAGACTGGGAGGAGGTTGAGGTTTGGCATAGCAGGAAGGGGCTGGGATAGACATTCAACCTAACTTGTTTTCATGCTCTTAAGGCTTTATTTTTTCTCCAATGCCAAGAAACCAACTTTCTTTAAACATGACTCATCTCTTTGAATTTTTTGTATAGGTCTTCCTCCCACCCCAAATCTACACTTGTTAGAAACAGAAGAATTACCTTTGCTTACCCCATTATCAACACTTGGAGATAGAGACTTTACACTTCAGATTGTAACCCTTAGCTCTAAAAAAAAAAAAAAAAAAAAAAAACAACAACAACAAAAACATGTTTTTGCTGGAGTTTTCTGAGATGTGCCACTCTGTGTATTTCTTCTCTTCACTTCCTCTCATTTGGCGTCTACTTGATTTCAGCTGCTGTTGGCAGCCTTTAAATGTATTTTGGAGCTTGCAGATGATATCTGTCTCCTAACTTTACAGAAAATAGAATGTATGGGGTAGTCTGGATCCCTGATGCTGTGGAGTGCCAATTCAGCTCTGGACTTTTATGTGAGAAAGAAATTTCCAGGAGTTTCCATGTTGATACTGGAAGTCTAGTTATTTACATTTGAAGAGAAGGAAAAATATTGGAACAAGACTGATTGCTAAGTACTAATTGATATGCCAAATGCATGTGACTTGTAATTTTTTCCCATTCTTTTTTAGTACAAGTTGAGTATCCCTTATCCAAAAAATGCTTGGGGCCAGAAGTGTTTCAGAGTTTGGATCTTCTCAGATGTTGGAATATTTGCATATATGTAATGAGATATCTTGGGGATGGGTCCCAAGTCTAAACACAAAATTTCTTTCGTATATATCTTATACACGTATCCTGAAGGTAATTTTATACAATATTTTTAATAATTTTGTGCATGAAGTAAAGTTTATGTATATTGAATAATCAGAAAGCTTCAGATTTTGGAGCAGTCTGGATTTTGGATCTTTAGATTAGAGATGCTCAACCTACAGAAAACTCTGGAATCAGGGATTTGGAATTCATTCTTAATTTTTGAGCTCACAGTCTCTTGCTTTCTGATACGGCCGTAGCTTCACCCTTGCCAGCGTCAAAAGTGAGATGAGTAACCCTTTCGCACTGGAGATTTTCAGAACCTACTGGGTTACAGAGAGATGCTAAAAACCTAGGAAGCTGAGAGAAATTTCTGTTGTGCTGGATGTGGGGGGTAGATGTCGCTTGAGGAGGGGGTAAACATTGAATCTTTTTGATAATTTGGTAGTGTTCAAGGGGCATGCTGAGTGGGCATGCTAACTGGAAAGACTGCAGTGGGAGTAGGGTAGTGTTGGGGTCCTGTGGACCCAGGGACAGATCAGGCAGGCAGACACCCCATTAAAAAAAATCACTGAAAAAAATAAATATTTTTCTAAAAAAATAGAGTATTAGAAATACTCTTAATGCAGGTATACACACACAACCCCATACTGACTGCTGCAAGGTGAACTTATTCAGTTCCTTCTGAAGGAGACAGTACTTTTGATTAGAAATTTGAAAACATTCCTCATTGGCACTGATCTTACAATATCTTAAATACATATCGTACAGATATTTAAAGACTGTTTTTTTGGAGCTATGCCAAACGGCATGGCTGCCAAGGGTATGTGTCCCTTATTAAGAAATAAGGGGCTTGGTGATTGGAGTAAGGTTCCTGTGGCAGAGATTGCGAATTATCTCTCAATATCCAATTCCCCCTGCCCCCGTCCTTCCACCTAGTGCGATTTTTGTAATAACAAAAACCTGACTTTTTAGCTCAGCAATTTTCCACTCAACTAGAAGTCCATACTTCTAAATTTGGCCAATGATTTGTAAGTAGATGTATTTAGTGGTATTTCCAGAAGTTGCTTTAAAAGTTGAATTGAGGGTATTCTTTTTTCTTCCTGCTACTGCATTGTGAATGTGATGGCTAGTATTCTGGCAGCCATTTGGGGCCATGGTGCGGACTTGGCAATGGAGACTGTATGGAGTGGAGCAACAACATAGAAGAAATAGCCTGGGGCTTGAATCTGTGTCAGTTCAGCCCTGGACTTCTAGCTGAGAGAGAAATACCTTGTTTAGGCCACTCATGTTTTAGATCTCATTATTGACAGCCAAAGCAAACCCTAGCTATTATAGTACTGGGAAATATACCTGAGGAAAAGGACACATTATTTAGTCATGATGGCTTACTGTGCAGTGATCCTCAATAAGTATCTAGGGCAAGGGTTGACCAGATTGTGAAGATTTTTGACTTTGTGGGTCATAAGATTTCCCTCGTAACTACTCAAGTCTGCAAATGCAAAAGCAGTCACAGATAAAATATAAACAAATGAGCCTAGTTGTGTTCCAATGAAGCTTTGACTACAATATCAGACAGTGGAATGTGAATTTGGCCCATGGGCTGTAGGTTGCTAACCCTTGATTTGTGGGAGGGGGAGATATAAAGTTTTTTTTAAAGACTCTGACTCCCAAATTCCAAAACCCTCTACTGGGAGATCATCCTTCCTTGAGCAACGTGTGCCCTCCCTCCCCATCTCCCCACCAAGTCCCTGACTACTTAGGTGATAGGAAGTGAATGGTCTCCTGACCTTGAACCTTGACCTCAAGATTTATTCCCTAAACACATAAATGAAATATAGCCTGATAGTGCAAAAGAGCGCCGACCCTTTCTTTGCCTAACATCAAAGCATGCTTAAGTGTGAGACGCGATAGGACTGAGTGAAAGACAAAGTCGTTGAACACGTTGCGTGTTATTTTCTGAACAAAAACAGATCCCAGGATGTTTCAGGGAGACATAAACTGCCGAAGAAGAGCCTAATTTCATAATATTAGACAAATGGAGAAATTTTTTCTTGATTACAAATAACAGCTTGTGCCCTGAAGGAGGATAGATGTTCAGGTTAGAAGAAAATGGCATTTTGTTCCAGCCAGTCATTTAGAACCTTCTCCCAGAGGATCTTTGCCACTTAATCTGTGGGCCACTTAATGTGCAGAAGAGTTCTTGTCATTCTAAAATTTAATGTAACAAAAAATAGAATGGTGATTACCTGTAGGGAAGGGAACCAGGTTGCCATGTCCTTTGACATCTTTGGAATATTGTACTATATGACGCATTGACTAAATGGGAAACTCGAGAAGGCAATCATGTATGTCAGTATATGAACTTGATATCCCCTCCAACACACTTGTAATATGAATACATTGATCATCTTCAGTCTCCAAGTTCATGCACCTTAAGGAATTATAGTGTTGTTTTTTGTTTTATTCTGTGACACCAGTTGCTCAGAATATTTCTTAGCAAAATGGGGTATGAGGAAGAGTGAAGAGTATCCCAGGGGAACTTAGCCATTGCCTTCAGCTGCCAGCACTTCATTTGGAGATGCCAGCTGATTATTTATGAACTGTGGAGATGGACTGTAAGATAAAGTAGACCTTAATAGGTCAGATTTGGTCTGGGTTTAAGACAGACCTTTTTGAGAGTTAGAATTGAGGAGTAAAATTTTTTTTTCACTATCCCCTTCCTTTGACTGCAAGGAGGGGTTTGGTGGTGAAAAATGCCCCAGGTACCTGCAGCAAGGGCAGGTTTGAAAGGGTGGATTCACTGATGCCCCTAACCCGATTCTGCTCATAGACTCACTCCTTGTTCCTGGGACTGCTGCTGGCCTGCCACTTCCTGCTCACAGTCACAGATGGGGCTTCCTGAGTCTGTGCACTCTCAGTCAGAGCTGGGATGCTAGAGGTGAGCTCCTTCCTCAACCCCAGGTCACTAAAGGGGCCTCTCAGTTCTCTTCATCCCTACTTGAACTTGCTCATGGTTATATTCCCTTCTGTGATCTGTCACTTGCCATTTTTTATAATTTGGCTTAAGTGGGTAGACTAGAACAGTTGTGACCGTGTCTGACAGAATTCTCAAGAGGGTCTTCACCATGAGAGGCACCTTCTCCGTGTGGCTGGCCTGGCTTCCCAGTGTGCATGAGTCATGGACGTTGACCTGGTCAGAGCTCTTCCTCCTGCAGTACTGGAGCAGTGCATTCTCCTTCCAGTCTCCCTCTCTTCATTCTTTTTTCCATGTGTTCATTCATTTTCACTTTATCGAATTACGCCCAATAAAAATGCCAATGCATAAAAATTTGAAAATAGAAAAGATGAGATTCACCCATCATCTCAACACCCTAACACAACAGCTCTTACACTTTTACATTTTCCCAATCATGGCTGTTTTCCATATGTGCACATCAGATGAGTTTTCGACCCTTACATAGAGAAGTTGGTATATGCTTTGCATTGTCATCCCTTGGTCTTGGGGAGGCTTTTTTAACCTCTGCACTACTGATATTTTAGGCCCGGTAACTGTTTGTCCTGTGCATTATAAGATGTTTAGCAGAACCCCTGGCCTCTACTCACTAGATACCAATAACAACCTTCCTACCATGCGTGCGCACAGACACACACACACACGCACACACATGACAATAAAAAATGTCTCCAGTGCCCCCTTGGTAGGCAAAATTGCCCCCAGTTTGAGAACCACTGGGATTTTCTTTAATGAAGAATGTCTTATGCTTCTTATAAAAAAAAAAGTTTCATAAAATTGTACTTCATTTTATGTTATGAGCGGTGGGGAGAAGAGATAGAACACATCACAGGAGGAGGTGTTCTAGTGGGGGCTCTTGTCCCAAGGAACAGAGAGACCCACTTGTTCAAATGTAGGACAAGCCGGACAAATTAACCAGGCTTTGGAAGGAGCAGGAACTGAGGCAGTTGAAGGGTCTGACCTTCACTCTTTCCATGGTATCACCACTTCCCTATTCCATTTCATTTTCTCACACTTATTCTGTCTCTCCCCACCTTCCCACCATGTCGTTTCTGCTCTTTTTTGTCTTATACAGAGTTCAGAATACCCCACCCGGGCCCGGAGTCCACATGACCTTCACTGTTCAGCAATCAGCACCAACTTCAAGTCCCTTGCGTTATTCTGATGGTCTCAGCAAAGGGACCTGATTAGCCCAACTCAACTTTTCCTGCCAGATCAGAGGCAGCTGGTGGATGGCCTCCACTTGAGTCAGATGCCTGCCCAGGGTCTAATTAGCCACGTGGGTCAGGTGGACAGGCCTCCGGCCTTCTCCTATATGTCAGTAGGTTTACTGTTCTTACACATCCTTCTTTATTTTCTCTTTCACTTGAACTACGTAGCTTCTGATTTAGGCACCACCACTTCTAGACTTCCTTAAACTTCGTGCAAAGAGATGTGCCATAAATACATTTGCCAATTGATTCTTGAGTTCCTGTGCTGTGGAAAACATTGGGTTAATTGCTGTGGGGTCATAAGGGTATGGAGGCAAGATTCTGGGTTGTTTGTTTGTTTGTTTGTGTTTGTTTCTTGAGACAGGGCTTTGTTCTGTTGCCCAGGCTGGAGTGCAACTCCTAGGCTCAAGTGATCCTCCTACCTCAGTCTCCCAAGTAGCTAGGACTACAGGCATAGGCCACCATACTTGACTAACTTTTTCTTTTTTTTAATGGATATGGAGGTCTTGCTTTGTTGCCCAGGCTGGTCTTGAACTCCTGGCCTCAAGCGATCCTCCCTCCTTGGCCTCCTAAAATGTTGGGATTACAGGTGTGAACCACTACACCTGGCCAAGATCCCAGTTTTTATGGTGCCAAATAACATGCGAAAAGTGAAATAGCAATAAAAAGTATGATGTAACAAGGCTGGTTAAGCCTAATGAATGGCCTTCCCAGTTTCTTGCACGTAATTAACACTCAGGAAACTTTGATTGACTTGAAATGGAAGGTACCCATCATCCAGGGCTGTAGATTCAGAGGAAAGAGGCCTTCAGTCTGGGAACATTTACTAAGGAAACAATAGCAAGCTGTGTATGTCTGTCTCCCTTCTAATCCCTTATGAATGAGATGTACACAGTCCCAACTCTAGTTAATGTGTGTGAACTACCTGTCATAGAAACTCAGCTTCCATAAACTGTTGCCAGGATAGACCCACTCATGGTGGGTACTTTAAGACAAAGGGGATTTATCTGAGGATACACCTGAATCCAAACTGGAAAGCTCTTCAGAACTGAGGGAAAGTCTAAGGGCCAGAGACCCTCAGCCTCTGGGTGCCTCTGGCTCTGTTTCTGTCCTTCCTTCTGCTGGCCAGTCTGTATCCTCTACTTCCCCACCATACACACATTAACATCTTTTCTCTTTCTACGTTACCTGCAGTCTTTTCTAGCCAGTCGGCTTCATTATCCAGTGCAAATTCTGGAGGGAAATAGCCTGACTGACTGAGCTGAACACCATCATGCCTTTTGGGCAGATCCCCTTGCATCAGGCTCCCTCCTGGGGTGCTGGGCCACCTGCACATGGACCACTGTTGGGTTAAGAATCCATTGTCAATCTCACTAGGGGCCACTTATAAAACAGCCCAGCCCTACTCGCCAGAGCAGGAAGCCATTGGCAGAGCAATTTCAACCTGGAGGACCCATCAGATTTTTTACACCGCCTTCCTCTTTCCCCGACCTACCACCAGTCAGCTCCATGTGTAGAACTCTGTGTAACCACCTTATTGTTGGCTCATTCTTAGCTTTTATTCTCTATTTGCATTTAAACTTTTCTAGGCTATTCCACATGATGGAAACTCCTTAGAGGCCTGTGGCATAGTAACTGCTATGGTTTGAATGCTTGTGTTCCTCCAAAATTCATGTCGAACAGGAATCTCTATTGTGTTGGTATTAAGAAACGAGGCCTTTGGGAAATGATTAAGTCATGAGGGCTCTGCCCTCATGAATGGGATTCGTGCCCTTATAGAAGAGGCTTCAGAGAGCTGCCTGCTCCTTCCATCTCTTCCACCTTGGGGAGGACACTGTTCGTCCCTTTTGTCTTTGTCCCTCCACCATGTGAGGACGAATAAGAGGAGCCATCTATGAAGTGGAGAGAGACAGCCTTCACCAGACACCAAATCTGCTGGCACCTTGATCTTGGACTTCCCAGCCTCCAGAACTGTGAGAAATGCATTTCTATTAATTACTCAATCTAAGCTATTTTGTATAGTGGCAGGAACAGATTAAGACAATAGCTCATTTTCATCTTCCTGCAATGTTTATGTCAGTGGAGGGAGACTTACTACATAATGCTTGGTGGGTGATTAAAAAGTCCTTCCTTCCTTAGAGGAACTGTTGTTCAATGACTGGAAATAGTTTATGGGAAGTAGAGTCAATCTAGTTTAGTGGAAGAGCTCAGAATTTAGAATTGGAAGGCATGGGTGAGTCCTGACTTTTCACACCTTAGATGTGTGATATTGGGACTTTTCTGAGTCTTAGTTTCCTCATCTACCACCAGGGGTAATATCATCCGTAAGTGGTAGCTAGGAAAACTAGATGACACTATATATGTGAAATGCTTTGAAAATTACGACAGTTCCAAAAAACGAGTTAGCTATTAGAGTAAAAAACCAGTAAGTGTCATAGTCAATCTAACTTGTTCTTTAAAATAAAGGATAACATCAGTACAACGGGGAGCCTTGGACTTGGCAGCCAAATGCATATAACTGGGAAGTTGTGATAATGAAGGGAAACAGAATGAGACTTTGTATAAAACTGTCATTTGGAAATGATGCATGTTATTCCTGCAATTTAAGGAGGAAATTTTTAATTAAAAAAATACTTTGTAGGCCAGGCACGGTGGCTCATGTGTGTAATCCCAGCACTTTCGGAGGCCAAGGCAGGTGGATCACGAGATCAGGAGTTCGAGACCAGCCTGACCAATGTGGTGAAACCCCGTCTCTACTAAAAATACAAAAATTAGCCAGACGTGGTGGCGCGCACCTGTAATCCCAGCTACTCCGGAGGCTGAGGCAGGAGAATTACTTGCAGCCGGGAGGCGGAGGTTGCAGTGAGCTTAGATCACGCCACTGCACTCCAGCCTGGGCAACAGAGCGAGACTGTGTCTCAAAAAAAAAAAAAAAAGACTTTGTAAAGTGGCATCGATGCTGGTCAGCAGAGTTATATAGCCAGTCTGGGTGTTCTCTGGGTCCTGTGTTGGGAAAATGCTGTGGACAGTGGCAGATGAGATGACATTTCTGGTTTGCAAATCACATCCTGGTCTTATTCCTCTGGACAGAGCCAAATAAGTGCAGTTATCTGAACTTAAAGATAGCCTAGTGCTGAAAAGCCAATGACAGCTCATCTTGAGAGAGCCGTGGGTGCAGGGAGCTTGTCAGAAGTTGTGTCCCCTTGAAATTGACAGCATGCAGTACCAAGGAGATGGCCAGATGCTGCCAGGCCTCTTTAAAACTCTCCTGGCTGCTCCCTTTTCTTTTCCATTTTTATTGTAATGCTGGTGATGTGGGTATAAGAACTTTTGTTGTGGTGGTTCAGACAGCTGAAAAAGCAATTCTCACGAACTATTTTTAGCCTGGGTATCTGTTTTCCCCTTCTTCCTTTCTCTTTCCTCCTTCCCCAAGCTTTCTTTTAACAGCTTACGATGGGTGCATCTCATTCCCATCACATAGCAGCCCTGTTTGACACCAGCATTAGACGAATTAAATCACAGTTTGTTCAGTCCCCAAACACCTTGTTCCTCCTTGTTGCCCTGCACGTCACCATTTGCCTAAAGATTCTTCGGGATTCCCTTCAGTGCTGTCCTGGCTGGGACCCAGGAGTAGTGTCTCTGCAGAGAGAAGGGCAGAGGCAGAGAGACTGTTTGCTCAACAGCAGCTAGGCAGGGAGAGAAGCCAGGCGCTGAAGGAGCTGTGTCTTCAGTGATCTGCTGTTGTAATGCACACCTTTGTGAAATCCTTTTTAACTTTCACTTAGCGGTTTTCAGCAAGTCTTTGGCTATTGTCTTCCTTTGGCATCCTGGGCACCTTTTTGTAGTGTGGCGATGGAACACTCTCTTTACAAGATGAGGGATGAGAGTAACTCACATCCTTTGATGCTCCCTGTCCCACCCCCTCATGATTAGATTCAAGCAAGTTAAACACACACCAAGAGCAACCTGCGACATGATGTAAGTCACAGAATTGCTGGCAGAAATGGGGTAGGGTGGGGCAGCCCCGCCCCCTCATTTTGGGCAGTTATGAGTGAGACTCTGAATTGTTCGAGGCCTTTAAACTTGTTCCCTCCATTCACAAGATCACTTCCTTCTGGCTACCACCCAAATTCGATGTCCAGAGCCAGCCTGGGAGTCTGCCCCTCATCCCCGCCTAACTCACCATCCATCCACCTCTGTCTCCTGAGTTCTTCCCATCCCACACATGGCTCAGCCTTGAATGTACCATAGCTCCCACAGTTAATGATATTGTCTTGAAAAAGAAGAGATTTATGAATTTGGATACATCCTGGCCCCTTCAGAGGGACCATTATCTTAATTGTAGATCTTGGAGTTAGGTCACTAAAGACAGGCCTGTGATTTGTGAGAAAGTCTCAAGGATACGCAGGTAACACCTATTGGAGTCACGCTTCACCAATTCACATTTCTGAGCAGCACAGACGGGTCTGGCAGATTTGGGCCTCACGTTGCTGGTCTTCTCCAGAGCAAGAAACAAGCTGGGCTCCAGGATCACACAAGCAGGGCCACGACTGACACGGGGGTGCAGGCTGAGGCAGCTCCCATGTCTCTTGTGCTAATTCTTTTCTTTAATTTGCTCATAACTGAGGCTCGAGTAGTGGCCAGGAGGGTGAACCAAAGAAGGCAAGGGGCCAGCATAGACAGGGATGAGGTCAGCTCCAGGGGGAGGGACTGATGACGTGCACAGATGTCTGCCAGTGGTCCTAATGGCACCCAAGATCCTGGGTATCTGTCTTAGGAGGAATGTTTGGTAGGGAGACAAGTGGCCAGTGGACACTATGGACATGTGTGGTGGGGCAGACGTGTGGTTACAGAGAAATAAGGCTTAGGGGGACAGCAATCCAGTCACTGGCAGAGTGGAGTCCTAGGTAAGGCACAATTATAGAGGAATGTGGAGGCCACTTCCTGGCATGTGGGACTCTGCTGTTACAGCAGAATCATCAGCAAGGCTGCCTGCCTGCCCTGATGGTGAGCCACTGGCCAGGCTCCAGATGGTCTCTCCTGAGAGGTGGGACTGGGCTTGGAATTACAAGGCTGAATCTCAGATGCGCAGGTGGTGGGGATGGTTAAGTTAGAACATCCAGGCATCCAGCAGGTCATTACAGGGGCTTCAACTGGTTTTTTGCTTTGTTTCCGTTTTGTTTAATAGTGTACAGCTTCTTAGTGATGTACATATTCATGTATGGTTTAGAGCCAGGGAAGGTGTTATCATGTTGGAATTTAATTGGGTGTCTAGTAAGGAAAAAACAAAGTGGAATGTTCCATGACATTCACAGGAAGGAGATAATGCCTGAAGGAAGCCTAGTACAAATAAGGGAATCCCTGTTTTCTAGTGGGAACTACCTCAAGGAAAAGGCACTCATCAGACACGTAGGAAATGAGTTCTCGGACTCAGACATCCCCAGCCTGCGGGTCCAGATGAGGGAACGTAATAATGTTCATACTCAGATGTCCCAAGTGCATCGCCACCTACCTGCTGTCATGGATCCCAGTATCCTGCAGAGCCCCCCAAAAGTATTTCTGTAGGTCCCAGGGGGTGTCCACAGCAAGCTAACTTCCACTGGACACGACAGTGACTCCCGTTGGGCCCCCAGGGGACACCACCGTTGAGGCTTTGGAGCCATCATGGTGTCCAGTGGTATTTCAGAGCTGTGACTTTGCCCACTGTCAACTTGTCACCTGGGACTTCAGCAACTCAGCTTTGAACCCCACCTTTCTACCAGCCTTGCACAGCCCCTCTCCCAAATCCTCCTTAGGCTTTCCTCTCCAGGTAAACCCATGCAAATAAAGGTTTGGAGATTTCACCTCAGACCTGATTAGATCTCAGTTTTGACTAAATTCTTTTCCATGGGAGCACAGTTCAGAAATGAGGACAAAATCAACAAAATTCCAGTTGCCTAATAATCTTTTGTGAACATAACTACAGTCATGCATCACTTAACGATGGGGATACATTCTGAGAAATTCGTCAGTAGATTTTGTTATGCAAGTATTATACAGTATACTTACACAAACCTAGAAGGTGCAGCCTACTGCACACACAGGCTGTATAGGGTACCGTGTAGCCTATTGCTTCTAGGCCACAAACAAGCACAGCATGTTACTGTGTTGAATACTGTAGGCAGTTGTAACACAATGTTAAGTACAGTATCTGAACGTATCTGAAGATACTTTATACAAGTGGCAGTGTAGTAGGTTTGTTTACACCGCATCACCACAAATGCATGAGTAATGTGTTGCTCTGTGACTTTACATTGACGATAATGTCACTGGGTGATAGGGAGCTTTCAGCTCCCCTATAATCTTATGGGGCCATCATTGCACATGCAGTCTTTCTTTGACTGAAATGCCGTTGTGCAGTGCATGACTGTGTTTTATAAGAGGAGCCTAATTTGTGTTATACTTCTCGGGAATGAAGGCATACCCTGCAGTAGGTTTTGGATTCTGTGTTTGACAGGTGTGGTGCTTTTCTTTGCTTTCACTTCCCCCTAAAGGAAATAACAGTAGTAAGATGGAGAAGGAGGAAACTAGTAGTGAAAATTAAGCAGGTGAAATATTTATATAATGACAGCTGTGGTCTAGACATTTACACAGAATTTTACTAGAGTAATTGATTATCTCAGAATTCATTAAATATGCTCATTTCTCCTAGCACATTGCCTGTCCGGCAATGCACATGGCATACAATTTTTGAAATTCTGCAGTGATGATGGAATAAGCATTTCTAACCCATTTCTCTGTTATAGCAATTGCCACATTGCATGGTGTTTATACGTCTTTTCATCATTGCACTGAGTTACTATTAATTACTGGGTCTTTAGCTTTCTACTATATTTGGGATGTGGAACAGAGTAAGTACTCAATACATATTTTTGATGAATTAATGATAAAGAAAAAGAAATTCCACCAACAATGTATGTTGTGTTATTTTTTCTCCAGGTGTAACTGACCTAACTTGCTATACAGGCTGCAACTTAACCTCAGTTGGCAGTGTTTTCCAGATAGATGACCAGAACTCTTTACTATCCATTATAATGACTTATTGAAAGGGAGAAACTGACTGGGGTGGAGAATACTCCTTAGAAACAGAAGTTGGGTATACAGTAAGTTGGGTCCTAAGTAAATTGCTGATTTAAAAATTATTTGGTGCAGGCCAAATATTCAGATAGGGAAAAGGAAAAAAGGAAAAAAAAGAAAAGTGCTTTTAACAAGGTTGGTCATATCCTATACGAAATATAGTTTTAAACTCTTTAGCTTCCAGGAGCAGAAAACTGTAGGAAGTATGTAAATTATTCACGGTTACCTGGGAAACCCTTTCTGACAGGAAGAGGGGAGATCACAGGGTTGGATAGAAATTCAAGGAGTCAAATTGTAGTGTGTTTGTGTGTAAGTTTGCTTGTTTGTTTGCCACAGATGAGGAGCAGGGAAAATTTCTGAAGGAAGGTAACATGAAAGGAGGAAAAAAGCTTGTTTGTACAGGGAAGGCAGAGAAACTTCAGGTCTCTTGAAGGTGTAATTTCCAAACCACTGTGTCCCTAGACCATCCTATTTGGAGTGACAGCAATAGTGGACCTCTGGCCCGGGCTGTCAGAACCCCTTTCTAGAAGCAGCTTCTTCCCCCAAATGCATGGTCAGTAAGGGAGCCTCCATGTTGGCAGAGTGGGACTCCACGCTTTGGCCCCGTGGACAGATCTGAAGATGGGCACCCAGCAAAGCTGGGCAGGCAAGGCCTCTTCTCTGTAATGTTTGGACAGAAAACCAAAGGGCACTTGGGTTACTCCTCCAGCGGCTGAAGCTGTGAGTACCTAGGAACCATCCCTGGCCACGTTTCCCATCAAGGGGAGAATGTGGTGAACAGAGATGAGAGATGGAGGGAAGGTGCTGGTGTGCCTGAATCCCTGGTTCCCTGGTGTCCTGGCACCCAGCCGCATACTGCCCTTCCCACAGCTTGGTTATCCAGGCCTTCCTCAGATTCCCTGAGCCGGTGGTAATTCTCCTGTTCTTTAAGCTGGTTTGATGTGCGTTGCCAGCACCTGAGATCAAATGAGTTCTAAAACACATGCAGTTGCAGACTTCAGGCACTGGAAGAGGACAAGAAGGAAGAGGTAAGAGGTTGAAGTGATCAACTTCCCTGTGAGAGAACTCTGGAGCACCACAGGGTTGAGGCTGAGGTGACCATTTCAGTATGAACTGAAAATGATTCTTTTCCTTATAGCTAGAACAGCTGAAAATCAGCACCATGTCAGGTTTTAACACATCTGTTCCAGGGATCACAGGATGTCCCATAAATGGGTTAAACACTTACCATGGGTGAGGCAGTTTGCCATCTGTGATATTTATGGTCTGAGATATAAAAATAACTTTTAAAAAATGAGTGCTTGTCCTCAAGAAGCTCACGGTCTGATAGGAGGTATCACATAGATAAATGTGATTCATTGTGAAAGAATTTCTTAAATTAGAAACGTGTCACCATGATTTCAAACAGGGGTAAGCACCTTACTTTGCCTTATATACTCAAGAAATGTTTGCAGATTGTGGTTCAGCTGAGTCTTGAAAAACAAATAGGAATTTGATATGGAAGGGGCCTAGAAATTTCAGGTAGAATGTATATGTCTATCTTTGTACATGTTGCCCACGTATAAAGACAGAACTGTGAGAGTGATTTCGTGTGAACAGAGTAATAGGGAGGATGGGAGAGATGGGAAAACGAGGCTGGGGAGATGAGGGACTAGATCCTAAAGCCTGTATTCCCTTATAAAAATGTGGGCTTTCCTGGTAGAAAATGTGGAGAGTCATTAAATAATTCTACTATGTGCAGTTTTTAAATGATTACCTATCTTAACTATGTTGGCCAAGGGTAAAGTTGGTGGTTGGAAAACAGGTCAAGGAAAATTTTAATAAATAGTCTGACTGAGAGGAGATGAGAGTCTGGGCTGAGTCAGTGCCGGGGGCCTTGTGGGGAGAAGCTGACAATATTAAAAAAAGACAGGAGCTCAAATCTATGGGAAAGGGGGCCAGTTCAAAGGAGAGATCCTGGGGATGAAGAAACCACATAACTCCCAGAGTCCTGACCTGTGTGGCCAAGAGTTTGGTTGTTGGAATGGAGATGAGGATTAAGTAGGGGCAGCAGTGCTTCGGTGGAGAAGATGATTTATTGACTTTTGGACTTCCTGAGTTTGAGGCAGGACACAGGGGAATGTTAGCGTAAGAGCTCAGCAGAGAGAGGCCAAGGATTGGAATGTGTGCTGCTCCTGACCACTGGAGCTCCAGACGTGACCTCAGTGCCTGGTGAATGTCTAGAACAGGCGAAGAGCAAGGTGAGGAAAGGACCCGAGGGAACACCAAGGTTTAAAGGATGCTGGAGAGAGTGAGTGAGGAACTAAGAAGGGAGACCCAAGAGGTGGAAGTCAAAGAGCAGAGGCTGGGAATGAAAGCCATTGGAAGGTACAGTCTCCTGCAGGAGCCAGACCGTAGTGTCGTCAGAAAACAAGCGCAGACCACATGGATTTGACAATGAGTAGTCTTCTAATAGTCAGTTCAATGGTAGAAAAATACTTTGGATGATCATGTTTCTTTAAATATCCCCCCTGGTGTGCCTTTACTTGTATTTATTCCACAAATGTTCATAACTAGAGAATACTTGATTTAATGGAATTATGCACAGGGTTGGTGTCTCATGGAGCAAGCAGAACGTCCTGACTCTGGAAACCAGACCCGCCTCTTCATAGTTATGTGTCTGGTAATAGGCATTTGGAATAATACCGCAGAGAAGTTTCACATTGCTGTCATTTACCCATTCTGATTTTCCATCCTCGTATAGCTCACTTGAAGGATGGGATAAGATGGCAGAAAGCTCTCCTGTCAGCCGTCTCTGAGAAGGGAGAATTACACAGATGTGATGATTGGCTATCAGAGTTCCCCAGCACTGGGGTGGCCCACTTAAGACAAGCCTCATTAAATTCTCTTCATCAAGTAAAGCCAGTGTGTCTAACTTAAGAAAGGATATAGCATGCAAATTAAGACCTGAAAATATGAATGGAGTCTGAGCGATGCTTTGATCAGCATTTCTTAATATGGCACATGGGGGAGAAAACTTCTTAAAGTTGCATTTACTTCCCTTCAGTTTTGTATGGCAGGAGAATCTGTTCACCTGCTACATAGAATTGCCTCCTCCAAAGGAGAAACCCACTCCTTGGGAAGCAAAGTGCAATACAATACAAAGTATGCACAATTTGAAATTAGACCTGACCTCCACTCACCTTGCAAACTAAAAACAGCCTCCTCAAAATAAGAGAAAGCAAGCTGGGAAAGGAAGGTGTGAGGAACATATTGCTGGGAAAACAGATAAGAGTTGATTATATTTAGAATGTTTTTCAACCCAGATTGAATCAGTGAATACCTCTGCATGGAACGTCTTGGTTTTGGGATTCCTGCTGCAGGAGAATCTATTTAAATATGAATCCCAAATAAATTTATATCATGTCTGATACAGGAATAAATCTGGCAATATTAAACAGATCAAATTCTCAAGACAACTAGCCTGAATGGAAGCTATTCTTAGCATAGTTTAAGTAAAGGAGATCAATATAGATATTCAAGATGGAAAGATCCTAATAGTTAATAGAAAACCAAAATTCAAGGTCCCTCTAACCTTCTAAGCAGAGCTGTTTCAAGTGCTTCTCGAGAAACAAAGTTCTCTTAGAGAGTGTAGCCAGGGCCCTCTAAGGCAGGTGTGCCCCTGCATCCTGTCTGCGTGGAGTCCTTCTTCCATGACTGGAATTGTCTGGGATCTTGGATCCCATCTGCTCTACAGGCAGCTTCATTCAGCGAGTGGCGGGACCAAGTGGAGGTCTGAAATTGAACCCTATAACATGTGACCCGATTTATGCATTTTACATATTGTAATTATACTGTTTAACTATTTTAAATAATATTTTTACTTAAGTTTCATGCTTCTTGCAATAAAAGGAGAATTTTTTTTCCTTCTCAAGCTATAATGTAAAAATGTCAAGGCAGTTATTATACTCATAATTGCAAATTTGTTTAATTAAAATTATATTCAACTGTTCTGACACATTTTTAAGCAACTGTGAAAAATAGCTATTATGATCTGTTGGTATGCTTCCTTGAGTGGCTAATAATTTTGTTAGATGATGATTTAGTTCTTTTTCATCAGCAAATTTGAAAATTAAAGTTAGATAAAACTAGCCATAATTTCAAACTTTGTATTTGTTTATCAGTTGGGTTTTTGAATTATGTTTTAAAAATCACTTTTTCACCCTGTGCCCCAATAAAAATTCAGAAACTGTATCTGTTAAAATGTCCCATAGGTGTATTCTGTGGAAAAATAGATCCAAAAAATTCATGGCAGATGACAGGAGAAGAATCTCTTCACAGGCGGGACATGCTCTACTGGTGTTTCACCTCTGAATCCGAGGTCTCAGATTCAAGAATATGCTACAAACCTATTTTAAGTTGTTCTCCATTCAGCTGCTGACACTCTAGAAGGGCCATTCCAAACTTTTTCTGGTGAGGTGGGAAGAGTGTTCTTTTTTCTTTTTTTTTTTACATGAGGTGAAATTCACATGACATAAAGTTAGCCATTTTCAAGCAGGCAATTCAGTGGTACTTAATGTAATGACCACCACTATCTAGTTACAAAATATTTCCATTACCCAGAAGAAGCTGCATACCCATTTAGCCCACCCACCCTTCCTTCCTTCCTTCCCTTCGTCCTTTCTCTTCCCCCTTCTTCCTTCCTTCCTTCCTTCCTTCCTTCCTTCCTTCCTTCCTTCCTTCCCTCCCTCCCTCCCTCCCTCCCTCCCTCCCTCCCTCCCTCCTCCTTCCTTCCTTCCTTCCTTCCTTCCTTCCTTCCTTCCTTCCTTCTTCCCTTTTCTTTCTCTTTCTTACCATCCTAATAGGTGAGAAATGGTGTCTCATCGTGGTTTCAATTTGCATTTCCGTGATAACTAAATGATGTTGAACATCTTTTAATGTGCGTTTTGGCCATTTATGTACTCCTTTGGCGAAGCATCTATTTAAGTCCTTTGCCCACTTTTCAATTGAGTTCTCTTTTTTTTGTTCAGCTGTAAGAGTTCTTAATATGTTCTGAACACTAGACCCTTATCACTCTAGACTTTTCATTGCCTCCTAACCTCTCAAAAGTGAAGAATTCTTTCCTTCCTTCTGTCCTTCCTTCCTTCCATCTTTTCTTCTTTTTTCTTTCCTTTCTTTGCTTCTTACATACTGAGAGTATTGGATTTTGTTATTAGAAGTAATGGGTTTTTATTTTAGAAAAGAAAGCTCTAAGGAGTAAAATTTAAATTCCCCATCATCCTACCACCCAGAGAGTTTGTTTTGTTTTAGAGACAAGATCTCACTATGTTGCCCAGGCTGGACTGGAACTCCTGAGCTCAAGGGATTCTCCTACCTCAACCTTCTGAGTAACAAGGACTACAGGTACATGCCACCATGCCTGGCTTTTTTTTTTTTTTTTTTTGTGACAGAGTCTCGCTCTGTTGCCCAGGCTGGAGTGCAGTGGTGCGATCTCAGCTCACTGCAACCTCCGCCTCCCGGGTTCAAGTGATTCTTGTGCCTCAGCCTCCCAAGTAGCTGGGATTACAAACATGCGCTACCACACCCAGCTAATTTTTGTATTTTTAGTAGAGATGGGGTTTCACCATGTGGGCCAGGCTGGTCTTGAACTCAGGTGATGCACCTGCCTCAGCATCCCAAAGTGCTGGGATTACAGGCGTGAGCCACCATTTCCAGCACCTGGCTTACCAGAGATAAGTTTTATATCCTTTTTCTAGTCTTTTTAAAAAATGTATAGGATAAACTTGCATACATATATACTAAGAAAACTCTGCCATTGTCATATACTATTTTAATATTTTAACCCTTTTTTACATGGCAAAATTATAGTTATTTGCATCTATTTATCAGAGCATTTGTTATGACTGGCAAAAACAAAATATTTTCCTATATTTGTTAATCATTTGTATTCCTTTCTTAATTGTTCAAGTCTTTTTTTGCCCACTTTTTCTGTTGGCATTTTATAAACAGTAAAAATCTCTTATCAATGATTAGGTAATTATATACCCAAAATACTAGTCCATTTTATCTCATATTTGTTACAGATTTTTCAAGTTGTTATCTGCCTTTTATTATCCTTCATCATATGTGGGGCATAAATTTATTTTATATTTTTTGTTTTGTCATATCCAACATTTTTTTCATTAATTTTTGTCCATTGCTTTTACATGCAAAAAGTTCTTATCCATCAAAAGATTATATAAATATTTACTTACATTTTCTCTTAAGTTGTTTATTATTAAACATTTTTTTCTAGTTCCATCGGGAATTGTTATTAAGGTGTTGTGAGAGGAGAGAATCAAACTTTTATTTTTCTAAACAGTTAACCAGCTTTCCTGATACCATTTATAGGATAGATAATTTACAATAAGTGAATCTTTTACAAAAGATACAAAAGCAATTATTTTGCTCAATTTTTTTATTTTTATTTTTGAGACCAGGTCTCGCTGTCACCCAGGCTGGAGGGCAGTGGTATGATCACAGTTCACCGCAGCCTTGACCTTCCGGGCTCAAGCAAGCCTCCTGTCTCAACCTCCTGAATAGCTGGGACCACAGGTGTGTACCACCGTGCCCAGCTAATTTTTGTTTTTTGGTTTTTTTGTAGAGATGAGGTCTTGCTGTGTTGCCCAGGCTTGAGAGCCCAGGCTGGTCTCGAACTCCCGGGCTCAAGCTATCCTCCCACCTTCACCTCCCAAAGGCATGAGCCACAATGCCAGGCCTTGCTCAATTTTTAAAATAGTACTTTAGGTACCAGCTGTATATGAAGCAATTCATTTGTGGTTCGTTTTGCTTGTGCTCCTATTCTTACCAAAAGATAGCCTTAATCTCATTTCAGACCAGAGTAGCCCATGTGGCAATCCCCTAGTCCCTTTTTTGGAGGCCACAGTGTAGCCATAAGTAACTGGAAAGCAAAGCCTCTGTGTGCCCTTCGACCCAGCTAAATCATTCCACAGTCAGATTGATCAATTTCCTGAGCTTTCATCATGATTTCTGGAGTTCAGTTGTCCTGCAGTCGCTATACAATATAGTTTTTGTCATATTCTGTCTTATTTCTTAATGTGTCCTGGAAGGAATGGAATATGAAGTCTTTGCAGAGTAGGGGCTACAGCACTGGCTTTAGACGCCACCCTGAGTGCAAGTCCTGGCCTTGCCACTTGTTGGCCGTGGAACCATTCGAGCAAGTTACTCACCTCTCTAAGCCTCAATTTCTTATCTTTGGGTTTAACAGTGAACGGACCTTAGAAGGTTATTTTGCAGTGTCTGGTGCATAACAAGTGTCCAGTAAGTGTTATTGTTGATGGTGCTGGTTACATCCTAATGGTGAGTTTCCTCTGGGAAAAACTAATTGTAATTAAGTACAAGCATTAAATACAAACAAAGAACAGCCAGGTTTCTAATGAGCAAACTTTGTGTTTTATGTTTACTGTAGTTAAGCCCATGCTCAAAATAAGCACCCAGTTGCTGATGATAATTTACTCCAAACAATAAAATTACTTTCTTAAGGTCTAATTGTTTTCGATAGAAAAAAGAAGAAAAAAAGAATAAAGCAGGTTGAAGATGTCACAAGCTGGGAATAAAAGTTTGGTGGGTTCTTAAGATCTGAAAAAGAAATTTTTTTAACACCTTAAGGAAAAAAGTTGCAATATACTTTTGTTTCTTTTTTTATGCACAGTAAGTGTTATAGGATGTAGGTAACACATGTGCTGGTGGGGAAGTGAGGTAGAGGAAATGGGAAGGGCGCCCCGTGTAGAAAATGGCAGAATCGGAACACGCACCCAGCCCCTGTGTGTGCAGGGCGGCGTCGGATGAGACGTGCAGCCTGGCCAGGCCTCATGTCGTTGTTTCCCCAGGTTTTGATTCAGGCCCAAAGCCCACCCCATGGCAAAGGGAGCCTGCAGAAGGCATGTGGCATTTTGTATTTGCATTTGGAACTCAGTGAGCTGCTGATTTAACGATGGAAGCAAATACCAAGCAGTCACTGTCAGTGTTCATGAAATAAGAGATGTCAGCCATATTTCTAGGATATGACACTATTTTGCATTATCTGTTGGTATTTAAAAAAAATGTTATGGTAAAAAAATTTCCAAAACACATAAGCTACTAGACGTCTGTTTTAAAATAGCACCGCTATACTCATTCACAAAAAGCAATTGTGTTTCTTGTTTGTTTGTTTGTTTGTTTTTTTAATCAGCATTTCTCTTTGGAGATGTTTAATGAGCATCCCCAAATTTAAAGTCCTAAATGAAATTATAACACTGGTTATTGCTAACAAAATGGGCAGCTCTTGTAAGGAAGACTAAAAGGAAAAATCGCTGTGAAGTGCCCTCTATGTGATAGCAGGGTTGAGAAAATTTGATTACAGAACCTGAGCTTCTGCAGCGAAGGCCTGACAGTGTACGGTCACTGTCTGGGGTGTCCACCCAGCTCCCGGTGATTTCCCCTTTGCTAGCAACTGCTTCTCCCTCCCAATCCAGAACCATGGGCCCTGGCAGCCATTTTGTGCAGTGAGGCATCCTTTTACCCTGGAGTCTCTGCTGATTGGACCCGGACAGATGCTTGACCCATGAAGGAATTTACAATTGGCAATGATAGAGGTAGTCTTTCATTCCACAGTCACTTTCCACATTGTCTGTTTGCCTTGAGCAGCAGCAAGGCAAAGAATGGCAGTCTGCAGAGAGCAGAAGCAAGTTTCCCTTCAGAGGGAAGCAGAGAAGGGCGATGAAAGAGTCCAGAGGACATTCGAGTCCCCATTTCTGTGCCTCGCCTTCGTCTGCTAGCTTCTGAAACAAGTTCCCCACCTGGTCAAGCCACCAGGAGTAGCTTTCCACTACTTGCCCCCAGGAGTCCAGCAGAGGCACCTGGGAGCACAGAGGTGTCCTGTTTCTGTCCCCTGAGAGCCTCTTCATTAGCCTAAGGGTCCACCTCGATCAATGAGTTACTCTCCCTGACCCACTACGTTGACAGAAGCAGTTGGTGCGGCAAAGGGACCTCAGGTAGTGAGCACAGCATGCCCCAGCGCCTCACAGGGAGAAAAGCCACTGCAGGCACCAGATGGTGAGAAGTCCATAGAAATTCTGTGAAGAAGCAAAGCTCTTTGTTTTCCATAAACACTCTCAGTTAAAGGGGGCTTTAAGCAAGAGCATAGGAAGCGACAAAGATCCGGAGCTGAATAGATGCACACAGTTCTCCCAGCCTCAGTGGCGTGAGAGGCTCCTGCCAGCGTGGCGGACTTGCAGAGAAGAGAACCCAGAGCTGACAGGGAGCGTTCCGATTGCCAGGTCAGACGAGGCTCTCCAACCATTCCTGGTGAGGAGGCCTTGGATACCAAGAGCTTCATCCTCCACATATCACATCTAGGTAGTTGTATCTGATGGCATCTGGATTAACTGGGTAAAAATAGAAGCAAATCTTTCTTGAGGACAAGGATCACAGGCTCTAGCACCATGCCAAGGCTTTTGCACGCCTGGCATCACTACGCCTTCACCACACCCATGACCTGTGCAGTGTTCCTGGCTGCCTTTCATTTATGAGGCCATAGGTAAAGCAGCTCGCCTAGGGAGCCACAGCCTATAAGTGACAGAGACAGCATCGCCCTCAGCAGTCAAACTCCAGGACCATATTCTTACCACATTTCTATATTGCTTCCAGCGTATTGATTTAATCACTGGTGAGCCTCTTCTTTTCATAAAAACCCAACTTGAAGACTTCTGTATGAATTCGCTAGGGCTGCATAATAAACACCACAGACTGACTTAAACAGCAGAAATTTATTTCCTTACAGTCCTGGAAGCTGGAAGTCCAAGATCAAGGTGTGGGCAGAGTTAATTTATCCTGAGGCCTCTCTTGTTGGCTGGTAGATGGCGTCTTCTCCCTGTATCCTCATGTGATCCCCGCTCTGTATGTGTCCGTGTCCTCCACTTCTTATCAGGACACCAGTCAGATTGGATTAGGCCACCCTAATGACCTCTTATCTCTTTAGAGACCCTGTCTGTCTCTCAATACAGCCACATTCGAGATACTGGCAGTTAGGACTGCAACATACGAATTTTGGGAGGACACAGTTCAACCCATAACAGATGCCTCCAGGGATTTTTATGGATAACCATAAATTTCAATCCATCTGATGTCCAAGGTGGGTGATGAAAGCCAGGAGAGCTTTTGGAACAGTGACTTCTGCCTGGGGATGCTGTGCCTTATACTGCAAGATGGTGCTGTCCAGTCACTCTCTGATCCTGTATTCTAATACAGTACTTTAAAACAATGATATGCTTGGCTCTGCTAAGTTACAATGAAAAGAGCTACTACAGGTACTGGAGGCTTGCAGAGAGAATATAGAAGCTGTTAGGGGAGACTTAAAACCATCCCGGACCGGGTGCAGTGGCTCACGCCTGTAATCCCAGCGCTTTGGGAGGCCGAGGCGGGCAGATCACCTGAGCTCAGGAGTTCTAAACCAACCTGACCACCATGGTGAAACCCCATCTCTACTAAAAATACAAAAATTAGCCGGGTGTGGTGGTGCGTGCCTGTAGTCCCAGCTACTTGGGAGGCTGAGGCAGGAGAATCGCTTGAACCCGGGAGGCAGAGGCTGCAGTGAACCAAGATCGTGCCACTGCATTCCAGCCTGCCTGACAGAGTGAGACTGTCTCAAAAAACAAAAACCATCCCAGTCTTCTCAGAGCAGGCCTCACTGAAAACTGAGGACTCTCAGGAGAGGGTGCCTTGCTAGCATTCCAGGAAGCCTGTTCCCATACCCCCTGCTCTGGCTCAACCAGTATGGGGGCTGGGCACTTGATGGGGCCTCCTGCAGTTGAGCCTGCTGCTCCTGATGACTGTTTGTGGCATGTCCAGTTTCCTCGCGAGAGAGAATCTGATTGGTCCATAGAGTCACCATCAGGATAGGGGCCTCCACTGGGCAGACCTCAGGCCACTCACAGCTGAATGCCTGGCACCCAGCCCTGGTGATGAGGTCCAGGCACAGACTTATACAGGGGCCTTGAAGGTGGCAGGCACGCTAAAGCTGCTCATAACAGCACTCATAACTGATTAGCAGTTTGTATAGCCTGTCAACTACAAAATAAAATCTCTGTCTTAAAGATATTTCTCTAAAATGCATGTACAGTGAAATTGATTGATGTAGTAGAAAGAGACCTGTGTTCTAACCCCAGCTTCTCTCTCATCTGGACAAGTTACTTAGCCTCTCTGAGCTACTGATGTAATAACCCTACCTTAAAAGCAGTATTATAAGTCTAAAATGAGTTGAAGTGCTTAAACGTACATCCACATATTTCAAAGCAAGGTGTTGGATTTTTCATTTTTTTTTATTATACTTTAAGTTCTAGGGTGCATGTACACAATATGCAGGTTTGTTACATATGTATACATGTGCCATGTTGGTGTGCTGCACCCATTAACTCGTCATTTAACATTAGGTATATCTCCTAATGCTATCCCTCCCCCCTCCCCCCACCCCACAACAGTCCCTGGAGTGTGATGTTCTCCTTCCTGTGTCCATGTGTTCTCATTGTTCAATTCCCACCTATGAGTGAGAACATGCGGTGTTTGGTTTTTTGTCCTTGCGATACTTTGCTGAGAATGATGGTTTCCAGCTTCATCCATGTCCCTACAAAAGACATGAACTCATCCTTTTTTATGGCTGCATAGTATTCCATGGTGTATATGTGCCACATTTTCTTAATCCAGTCTATCATTGATGGACATTTGGGTTGGTTCCAAGTCTTTGCTATTGTGAATAGTGCCACAATAAACATACGTGTGCATGTGTCTTTATAGCAGCATGATTTATAATTCTTTGGATATATACCCAGTAATGGGATGGCTGGGTCAAATGGTATTTCTAGTTCTAGATCCCTGAGGAATCGCCACACTGACTTCCACAATGGTTGAACTAGTTTACAGTCCCACCAACAGTGCAAAAGTGTTCCTATTTCTCCACATCCTCTCCAGCACCTGTTGTTCCCTGACTGTTTAATGATGGCCATTCTAACTGGTGTGAGATGGTGAAGACACATGAAAAAATGCTCATCATCACTGGCCATCAGAGAAATGGATTTTTCATTTTGACATGTGTTTCTTCAGCCTTTCGGTGGCCAGCATATTCCCAGTGCCAGGGCGCAGTCACTCTGCCTTTGCATTTCAAGTCCCATCATGGGAGTTACAACTTAGCCAGAAGCCATATTGTTCTCAGTGATTATTTGAAATTTGCATATGAAATGTTACCATGTTTACACCTTGTACTTAAAAGAACTCCTAAAGATAGGCACTTATCTGGGAATCATGACAGATATCTTCAGAATACCTTTGGGGATTTTCAAGAATGAGAAGAGATTTCTCTTGCTTAAGTAGAGGGGTGTGTTTCCATGGAGCTCTTTGCATGAATGTCCTGTGGGAAACTCTGGTGCCTGGGAAAGGCCATATTCTGTTGTAAACTGGGGAATCAGACCTACCTTCCTCTCTTCTTCTGTCCACATTTGTTGTTTATTTGCAAATGAGTCAGCTAAGAACAGTGCCAAGCGAGGCTCTTAAAGTGTAAGCCCTTGAAAAGGTGTCGTATTGTACTTACAACACTTCATTGATGACCAGTGGCTGCTTACCACTAAAGATGGAGTCAGTGCCTCTGTGCTGGGGTCTCTGTTGCTGCCCGTCACGTCCTGGGCATCGGCTGGAACCCAGAGGTCTTTGAAGAGTGACCTGCTTTATTCTGCTCACTTCAGAGCATTAGTGCCCCAAGTGGGTACCCTGCTTTTCCTCAGTGGTCTCTTTAGTAAATTCTCAGCTCATCTGGTGGGTTTTGGAAAAACGTTTTTTTAACATCAGGATCCATTTTGCCATATCTGTTCCATTATTGCACTGAGCCTGTAAAAGTTGTATTCCCAAGATAATGTTTAACTTTTGGGGGAGTATGTGTCTTTCAAGTCCCTTTTTCCTTTAATCATTTGAGGGAACTTTTGTCAGGTGTGTGTGTGTGTGTGTACCTGAGAAAACGTGCACACATGCCTAGATGCACACGTGTAGACACGTACTTGCCCATGCCATTGAGTGCCCATTCTGTATGAGGTCCCGTAGTATGTACTGGTACTGTGGGAGGACCAAGGCTCAGAGCGTCTGACTTACAGGTCTAAGGTCTCATGGCCATTAAGCAGTCATGGCAGGATTAAAGGAGATGCAGCAGATCTGAATTGGCTTCATATCACGGCAAACAAGGAAGCTAAATCTGTGAGTTGGCCACTCCCGCCACTCCCTCCCCCGAGTTGGAGCATCCAAATGTTACTCCTTCTAGGTCAGTATAACAGACTGGAGGCCTGATTTGCTCACATAGTTACTGAAGAAGAAAAAGAAACATTTTATCTGAGGAATGTGAGCCACCTCTAAATTATCAGGCCCAGAGAGGCATGGGAATGAGGCAGTGGCCACATCCCACTGCCCCCTTGAGCTAATTAATCATCTCTTGAAGCTGACTTGTCACAAGTAGCCGTAAATTAACCTAACAATACTGCACACCAGACACCTGACCCATACCACATAGTTCAACTGCATATAGCCAATCACTAATCAATGCTATTTCTGTAAACCAATGAGAATTCCTGACAAACACCTTTCTGACACCTCACTCCTTGTCCCTTTTCTTGGCTTTTAAATCCTGCTTATAACAGAGGTCAAATGGAACTCATGTCCAAGGTTACTTGGGTCTGAATCTTCTAAGAAGCTCTTCTTATCTTGGCCCTAATAAACTCCCCTCTTACTAATTTTGCCTCAGTTTCTCCCTTTAGGTTGACGTGGCTATGCTAATAGCAAAGGTTTCCTGACAAAGCCCCTACATGCCCTGCTCCCAGTGCAGGCTGGAGAGGAGGCCAGCTTGTCATCCTCTGGGGAAGAAGAGTACTGTGAGAATAGCAAACAGTTGTTCTGCAACATTGTCTTTATTTTCAAAACACCCTTCACTTCTCTCGGTGTGTTTCTTGCTCACAGTGGTACGCCATCACAGGGCCACTGAGAGGCAAGGGCACCAACTGATCCAGTTCACCAGGCATTTCTGGTGAACCTCCACTCTGTACACTGCACTGTCCGTTTCACATATCCCCAGTTCATTTTATTTTATTTTATTTTATTTTGAGACATAGTCTTACTCTTTCACCCAGGCTGGAGTGCAGTGGCGTGATCTTGGCTCACTGCAACCTCCACCTCCTGGGTTCAAGTGATTCTTCTGCCTCAGCCTCCCATGTAGCTGGGATTACAGGTGCCCACCACCACGCCCAGCTAATGTTTGTATTTTTAGCAGAGACAGGGTTTTGCCATGTTGGCCAGGCTGGTCTCAAACCCCTGACCTCAGGGGATCTGCCCACCTTGCCTTCACAAAGTGCTGGGATTACAGGCGTGAGGCATTGCGCCCAGCCTCACGTGTCCACAGTTCTAAGGAAAGCACCTAGGCTGCATTCACTGGGTGCCAAGGGCAGGGAATGAAACTCAGGATTGACGTCAGCCCTTTGAGCTAATATAGAAGATGTTTGCATACCCCAAATGGTTATCGATAAGTTACCATACATACCAAGAGCAGGATATCAAAGATAACCACGTATCAAAGATCTCATACACTGAGGCCTCTGGGCAAACACCTCTAAGATGCTTCTCAAGGCTAATTCTTTAGAAAAGCTTTCATGATGCCCCTGTCCTCCAAGGTCGTCATCCTTGGTGGTCACTGTACCTACATGTAGGTCCATCGGAAAGCTGCTGTTTGACACTTACTGACTTTGTGTCCCTTTCACTAGACTGTTAACTCCTTGAGGGTAGGAAATCTGCTGATGTTATCCTTGGTACTTACCATAATGCTTGCACAATTAGAATATTCACTGAATGAAGATCTCCTTAGCCAAGGACTCCCACTAATACTACATAGGTGCATACATACATATATGTATGTGTATATTTGTGTGTGTCTGTATGTGCATATGTATGTATATGTGTATTATAACACATGCATACGTGTATATATGCATACACAACACATATTTTAGACGTGTGTGGCTTATCATTTTGGGAGGAGTAGGTTTATTCCTCTAGGGCGCTATAAATGTAGAATGATAGATTTAAGCTTGAGCTACATTGATCCAGGACAATCCATGGGAAGTGCTATTCTGAGCACTGTAAATCCCCGATAGGACTTTTTTGTTAAGTTTCTTGTCTGTTGTTTAAGCTTTCTGATTGCTTGGATTAAGGACTAATGATACCTTATGCCAAGGTAAAAATGTTACTAAAAACAATTGTAATTTTAAAACCTTTTGGAATGTCTTGAGTTATTCTTTCTCCATCTAAAGCAGTCATTGAGACTTGACATCAGAGCATGCCCTGTCTTCCCCCTTGCATATGGAATCTAACCCAGCATCTCAGGAAGAAGAATGGAAGATGATTTTTTAAATGTCAAATAAAAAAAATTGAACTTCCTCCTGCACTTCTCACCTCAGCTTCTGTTGCAGACCTTAGATGCCTGCTTTCCAGTATTCGATAAGAGAATGATGTATACAGCTGTAAACAACTTCAAAGAAGGACACACTTGAAATGCCTCGTGTGGTATAGTTGCTCATTATTTTGAGTTCAGTCCACTCTTAGGGCAGGCACAGAAAGACAGGACCTGTAAGTAAACTCACTGGATTCATCAAACCTCCACAGACCATTTGATATCTTCGAAGAGCCCACTGGATCCTGATACCCCAGCCCCCTGCAGCCTTGATGAAGCGTGTTCGCGCTGGCTGTGGTTGGGTCTGGCCCTGCAATGCAGGACATCTGGACACGAACACAGCCTCTTCCCAGAGAGATGAGCTTGAAGAGGACGACATTATGGGTTCAGAGCATGAGCTTCAGGAAAAAGCTTGATTAGTAATTTATTTTAAAGAAATATTTACTTAAGATTACTTAAATAAATAGCTTCATTCTAAAAAACTCTCCTGTCTCCCTTAGGATCTGTCTTCACACATACAAATTTTCTTTCAGGAGGAGGGAGCAAATGTACGTGGGTGAGACAAAGAACTGAAATAATAATCCACCTTTGATCAAAACTCCTTGTTATAGTGTTCCCTGTGAAAACGATTTCTAATCAATGAGCGCTGCCACAGCACGCCGAGGAGTCATTACCTTACACGTGTTTCACTCTGAGCTGTGATTAGAAACAAGATGTGGGCTCAGAAGGGCAGATGATGAATATAAGGAGGAAAAACCTCGAATAGGAGCCGAAACGTGCAGGCTGTGAGATACTGAATAAGCCGGAGGTCTGCTCCAGGGAGTGATGCCGACATTCGTTCATTCACTCAGTAAACATTTCCTCACTGTGTTGGGCATCGGTGGTGGTATCAGCAGCCATGTTAAGGTAACTTATCACATGCTACCCTTAGATACAAAGATAGGGCAACTGGCTGGCTCTCACTGAAGCATGAGGTTGACATCAGAGGTGATCTGTACCGGAGGTGGATTTGGGTTGCTAAGACTACACCTTCTGACCAGACTTCCCAGTGGTTTGGAGCCAATTTCCAAGGGTAAACTGCTTGCTCCACAGTCTACCAGCCTGAGCATTCATTGTGCCTGGGCTTCATGAGACACCAGGGGCTGGAAAAGGGAAAGACTTGGAATAATTCTACCTAGAAGAAAAACTCAGGGAGGGGCTAGGGTCAAGTGTGTGGCAGACTTATTGAGAAGGCGAAGGCCACTTGGTCTCTGTAGAGAAGCTGGAAGAGGCTTTTGGCCTGACAGTGCTTGCTGGGGCATTTACTGTACCCATGAGAAAGAGTTTCCAAATTCTGATCAATGTTGGATGCAGCTGTAATGAACACGCTTGCCCACTGAGAAACAGACATGCTTGTTGTGATGGCCCTGCACCTGTGGGGGTGTCTTCATTTGTCATTAAGATAGCAGATACTGCCACAGCACCATCACCACCTAGCCATAGCACAGCCACCCTTGGCAGGTTCCTTCCGTTCTTGGAGAGGTGCCAATCATGTTTGTTGTTTCTTTTTTCTTTTTTCTTTTTTTTTTTTTTCTTTTTTTGAGACAGGGTCTCACTCTGTCACCCAGGCTGGGTGCTGCAGTCACAGCTCACTGCAGCTCAAGCTCCCTGGGCTCAAGTCATCCTCCCATGTCAGCCTCCCAAGTAGCTGAAACTATAGGTGCGCACCACCACACCTGGCTGATTTTTATTTCTTTTGCATTTTGTAGTAATGGAGTTTCACCATGTTGCTCACACTGGTCTTGAACTCCTGAGCTCAAGCAATCTGCCCAACTTGGCCTCCCAAAGTGCTGGGATTACAAGAGTGAGCCACCATGCCCGGCCTGTTGTTTCCTTTTAACTCTTGTCTTCAGACAGCTGCAAGAATGCCAGCAGATCTACTCGCATGACCTTAAAAACATACTCAGCATCTTTAGCCCACCTTGGCCTCCCAAAGTGCTGGATTACAGGCATGAGCCACCTCGAAAACATTCTCGTTAGGTGATGGGCCCCAGAGGAAAGCTTGGACATTCTGAAGTTTGACCTACCTGTCCTAAACTATCATTGGCTACTTATCTTGCCATGTTCCTAAGGCTCGGCCTGCATTCCTACCCCTAGTAGGTAATGATCCAGTTTTTAAAATTCTTACCCTCTACAAAAGGATTGAGAGAAACGAGGATGAGTGGCAGGCTTATTAGAGCAGTTGTTCTCTGGATATGTTTACAAATGGGAATAGCTGCATACTCAGGATCACTGAAGACTCACCTAAACGTAACCTAGAAAAGAGACTGAACAAACTCTCAGAGCCGACTCAGCACTTATGATTCTGAAGAAGTGATATTCAGGCACAGAATAGTACCTTATTAAACATCTTTGTGTGAAAGGCCAGCTAACCAACTTGGATGAGAATATTCTCCCCACCTTCAAGGATGCTGAAGTTTTCCTTGGGTTACTTCTCCTGCAAAGCTTCTACCCATCAGTAAATATTAGCCACCTTGGAAACAGTACACAGAATGACAGTCATTCTCCCTCTGGTGTAAAATTAGGCACTGGACAAGAGTGCATTTACCTGCTTGCAGGCAGAATTAAAACAGCCAGAATGTGCTTTAAGTGTCTAAGGAAAAATTTGGCCAAGGCTCTGGGCCAGTGCGTCTGTTGTTATTTTAGATTTATTCAATTAGAGTCACAAGCAAAGTAAATTGAGCTGTGTGGTTGATTTGAATATTATCTTGGAAGAGAGTGTAAAGAGATTAACAAACCCTAAGGGATGAGGGACAAGTGCCAAGCTCCTCCTCTGTCCCCACACACAGTCGGGCCAGGTTTCACAGATTCATTTAGGAATGACGAAAATGCATGCAGAAGAGCAGATGTGCCTTTTGTTCAGGGCCATGTAGCCATTTTCCCGCTTCTCCATCCTCTGAAACTTCCTCTGTGTGCATGAACTGCTGCAAAAATGAAGCTGGTGCAGGTGGAGGCTGTCAGGTTTAAGAAGGTGGCCTGCCCTGAGAACTGGGGGGGCTTGGATCCAGTCGAATCCTGCCTTTGTCTTGGCAAATGTATTGTCTGGCGCAGCCGGCTGCATTCAGTTGACCTGGTGCTTTGACAGACGGCATGGGTGAAATATTAAAATTAATTGCACAGGCCTCTTATGTTTCCAGAGGCTATAGGATAAATAAGCCATGCATTTCAACAAAGAACCTTTTCAGCGTTGCCATTTTTAGTGCCATGTGGCAATTGGTTGTCTCACACTCCCTTCAAAGAGTGAGGCATTTTTACATGTTTTTTACTTAGTTTAACAGAGGTAGGGACTAGAATGATGCCAGGAAGCCATCCTGTTTTTAGGACGAAAGGGGCATTTTTCTGTGTAAGTCTCGTATGGTTTGGCAGAGTGAGGTAAGGATGAGTTTTCTTAGAATAAGAAGCTAGAACCGACATGACAGAGAGGGAGCAGCAGGGAGATAAGAGAGGGAGCAGCAGGGAGATACAGGGTAAAAATGGTGAGGTTTGCTTGAGGTCACCGTGTGTCCTTAATTAAGACTTGAATGACATTCTTGCTCCCATGGCCTCTCACTGTTTTCCGAGTATATCTAATGCTGCCCTAATATCCAGGCTATAGTACTGCGGTGAGAATTAGATTAGAGAAGATTATATGCAGGCTGTAGTGGTTCTGACAAACCAGCTGTGGTGTGACCTTCAACAGGTCCGTCCGCCTCTGTGAGCCTGCTTCCCACCTGTGCGGTGAGGGCAGTGGGCACACACAGTCTCATGGTCTACTCCAGCATTGCCAGTCTGTGGTCTATGTGTCACGGCCTTGGATTTCACGGCTCCTCTACTCTTGAAGAGAGGAGAGGTTTTTAAAAGAATGCCTAGTAGGGTGTGGATTATGAATCTGTTCACTATAACTATAGTTTCACTTTGGTATCCATAGGGGATTGGTTTCAGGACCCCCAGCAGATACCAAAATCCAGGGATGCTCAAGTCCCTGATATAAAATGGCATAGTATTTGCATATAACCTACACATACCCTCTTGAATACTTTAAATCATCTCGGGATTATTTATAATACCTAATACAATATAAATTCTATGTAAATAGTTATTATACTGTGTTGTTTAGGGAATAATGTCAAGAAAAAAGTCTGTACATGTTTAGTATGAACCAAACCATCCTTTCTTTTTTCAAATATTTTTGATCCACAGTTGGTTGAATCCATGGATATGGAGGACCAACTATATTTTGTTTTCCCTAGCTCCTTGTAAAGATTTTCATCAGAGAATATCTAGTAAGGTGAGATGAACCCCCTCCATGTCCCCTTTGCTTATTATCAGCTGTGACAAGCTCCTAGTTTAAGGCATAGGAGCAGGAGAATGAAAACAATGGCCCAAATGTATTTTTGGTTTTGTTTTCTGTTGTGTTCCTTACCAACGGTAAGGGTAGAGTTGTCTGCTATTGCTTACTACTCTTTTGTCATGGAAGGTCTTCACCTTCATCCCATCTCAAGTAGTGAGTCTGACTCTAGGCCTATCTGCCTTTTCCTGCTTCCTTCCACCTTCCCGCCTCTCTTCCTGGGGGAACCAATGTCTCCTTCCTTCATCTCTGTCCCCTTAGTGTAGTTTGGCACATACCAGATAATCAAAATACATTTGTTGACTGCATTGGTCCAAAGTTTAGGGCTGAGAAGGTGAGAAGGAAGACATGGAACTAAAACTAGAATTTAACATAATCAACTATTTCCTCAAAATAAAATGGAAACTAACATGAGCTGGGAAAGGTAGAGCATGTTCACTTTTACCAGCCTGGGACTGAGAGGCACATTTCCTGCCTAAGTATTGATTAGAGTTATCTAAAAAGTTTTGGCAACTGATTGATCACTTATGATTTCTGTATCAAAATGGAAGATAGATGACTTATTCTGTCAAACTCACCCAAATCACTGCCTTCTTCATTCAGAAGGTAAGAGAAGCTTGTCTTTTATACGTCAAGCACCACACCTTGAAATCAACAGAGCAAAACAGGTTCAAAATAAAACGTGGTGGTGGGGAAAGGACTAACAAAGACAGGTTAAATGCAAACACATGCTTTAACTTCCACAGAATCATCAGTGCATGATACCACACACCCAGTGACCCAAACCACTTTCTAAATCCTCCTCCTCTTTTCACCTCCTGTAATTAGTATGTAACCCAATGGTTAAGAGTATGGAATCTGGAGCCACATTGCCGTGGTTTGAATCACAGCTCTGTATTCACTCACCATTATTTTAATTTCTCTGTCCTTCACTTTCCTGATCTGTAGAATGGACGTAATAATATTTTCTACTGCATTCAGGTTCTTGTGAGAATTAAAATAATATACATGAAGTGCCAGGCACACTGCCTTCTGGACTCAATGACAATTAAGTTTCTCACTGTAAATAAATATACTTTTGTTTGGTTTGTACACAGTCTACAAGACCTAAGATAATTCCAGAGAATTTCCCGTGAGTGAAGTCACATACTCCAAATGGGAGTAAATTCCTCAAGTTAAACACATTAGCCTCATGTCCTTTAGCAGCCAGCCGGCCTCCTTTACCAATTTGCCAACACCAGCACCTCTTCAAACTTCAGAAACAGGGCTGGCGTCTTGCATGGAGCCCTCAGTCTCTGCTGTCACTTACTGGCAAGAATCTAGGGTCCCCCCAGATCCATGTCGTCTGTGACCCCATCAACTCCCCTTGGTCAGCTTGTTTCTCTCCCTACCTGGGGTGCTGCACGTCAGGGTTCTCTGCGTCCTGAGTGGGACCCAAAGGGGGCCTCCCTCTCCCTGCACTGGGGATCCATTCCCTGTAGGGTGAAGGGAGGAAACCAGGGTGTTTGGACCCAGGGTCTCTAGGTGAGTGTCCTTCCTGGGTTCCTATTTCATGAGCCTCAGAGCTCCTTCATTTCCTTTGTGATGCTTTCTTTTTTTTTCCCCTTTAATCCCTCCTTTTTTCTCTCTCTCTTTCCATCTACCCTTCATAGGATTCAAATCCGAAGGCTAGATTTTTGGGTTACCCAACTGTCTTTATTTGAAGTATTTAATTCAATTCCACTACTATTTTTATAGTAATTTTTAGTTATATAAAAATATTATGTATTAGCATATTTGGTGCCCTCTCCCCTCACTGGCAAACACCTTTTGTGGGAAGAAGGATTTTGTCTCCATGGCGCATGCTCCATCCCCAGGGCCCAGAAAATGCCTGGCACTTAGTAGGTGCTCAGTAAATAGTTGTTGAATGAATACAGTATAAAACAACATCGTCCTGTAATTTTTAATGTCTGTGGGTCAATAGTTAAGGCTGGGATTTAGGAGCTCCTCATTATTCTGTTTTGACAGACTTACTACAAAATGTCTTTTCAAAGTCACCAAAGCACACCATGACGCAATTTGTTAGAGGGTTGATTTTTAAAATTATAATGGTGCTTGGTAAATCTCCTTGAATTAATGAGTGTTGCAGAATTATGGCTGATGTGAAAAGGTATATAGTTAGCATCTGTTTGTTCTGTGCATATATCTCTCTTCCATGCTGTACATATATTTTAAGGAACATTTCTTTGGGTGCTGTGTTTTTTTCTATTTATGTCTTCACCATAAAAATATAAATAGATCATTTATCTCCGGTATCCTTAAAGTAGCTTGCATCACTTCACTCTTTTAAACTTTTACATAACCAAAGTTTCTGTCCCCAGTACACATTGTTTGGAAGATTTGAGTGGTTGGGGGCAACCCTGGAACCTTGAGACCAGCTTCTGGTGACCCTCGAGGTTTACATGCAGGGCCAGGAGCTAAGGGTGCAGGCTGCTGGGGTCTTCATTACCAGGAACACCGTGAAGGATACCTGTGGTGTTCGCCCTACCTGGCACCAGACCAGATATTATACTTAATGCTTAATATCTGATATCTCATTTAAACTGATGGCAACTCAATAAAGTGAATACTGCAGCTATTACCATTTTATAGATGAGAAAACCAAGGCTTAGAGAACTGAGTAACTTGTCATCAGTCCACACAAGTAGGTAGGTGGCAAAGCTGGGATTGAACCCCCAGTCCATGTGATTCTGGAGCTGGTATTCTTATCCACTAGGCTGTGTAGGATAGACTGATGGGGATCCACAGGCCAAGTCTGGCACATGTGGTCTAGGGTTGCTCATGAGCTGCAAGCAGTAATTGTTGGTGAGTGAGGCCTAAAAATATCCCTCTCATTGCCTTTTTGATAAAAAGACCCCAGACTTTTTCTGAGAAGGGGCTTCTTAGATTTCCTACAGGTACTTTGATCACTGGGAAAGGTTCCAGTTGACAGTCGTATCATAGGGCAAGCAAGGGAAAGGGCCCCACTGCCGGACCCATTTTCTTTCCTGTTAGGAACCCTTTCAAACTAAGGTCAGAGGACCGAGCCTGGGGTTTTAAAAGAATTCACGGAGCAAAAGTGCAGGGGCATTCAGGAGGGGGACATGGATTGTGGCATGGTACCAGCAGTAGGCCGAGAGATGTCACCTGAATCTTCAGGGTCTAATGGTAGTTATCCTGGTACCGATGTCAAAGTGGGACACATTTCTTTTTTTTTTTTTCAGACAGAGTCTTGATCTGTCACCCAAGTTGGAATGCAGTGGTGCGATCTCAGCTCACTGCAAGTTCCGCCTCCTGGGTTCACGCCATTCTCCTGCCTCAGCCTCCCGAGTAGCTGGGACTACAGGCACCCGTCACCACGCCCGGCTAATTTTTATATTTTTTGTAGATGGGGTTTCACCGCGTTAGCCAGGATGGTCTCCATCTCCTGACCTCGTGATCTGCCTGCCTCAGCCTCCCAAAGTGCTGGGATTACAGGCGTGAGCCACCGCGCCCGGCCAAAGTGGGACACATTTCCAATAAACAGTTCCTACTGGAAGAGGCCCCATGTTTCCCTGGAGAGGGAGTGTGCTCCAGTGGAAAGGGTTGGACTTTAGGATCAGGCTGACCTGATCCTGAGTTCACTTTCTGATTCTTACTGGTTTTGTGAGCTTCCACCAATTATTTACCCTCTCGTGGTACCTCAGCTACTCTACCAGTAAGATGTAGGGTTAATAGACTTTTGATTAAAGATGGCAGATTGAACATAAACTTTAACCTCAGTTGCCTCTCAGTACAGTAATAGTAAAGGGTTTGGTTTTTTCCCCCTCAGGTATAAAGTAATTAGAGACTAAGTGACAGGGAGAGGAGACATCAGCAACATAATTTTGGAAGCTGAAAAGCAGATGGAGAAGTGGAGCAGTTAGGTTTCAGTAGACTCAAGAAAGCCGAAATCCAAGTTGGCAGGGGGACAATCAAGAAGCAATCCAGCTTGAACTACAAAACCCCCCAAAAGATTCAGGAGTTAGTAGTACAAGCATCCTCTTGAAGTAGGGCTAACACAGGACTGTCGATTGAAAATGTGTTTGAGGAGCAGAACCCTCGATTTTCTCCTCACTGACGTGTAGCAAAAGGACCACTCTGCCAATCGCTAACAGGCCTTCATCTTGGTAGAAGTCTGGAGATTTATTCTCTGGAGAGGATAAAAGCAAGGTGTTTCCACCAAAACGAGAAGTAAGCTAAGACAAGATCCACGAAATAAGAGTTGCAACAAAAAAGGCAAGGCAAGAACCATCCCAAAGCCTCAGCTGCGCGGTCATCATCAGAGGGGGATCTGTTCAGACTGGAGCAGATCTGAAGGCTTCAGGGATGCTTTGGGAGGATTAAGTAATTGCAAACCAAATAACAACCATTGCCTCTTATATTTATTGAGTGTTCATTGTGTGTCAGACACAGTTCTAAGCATATATGTATTAATGATTAAATCCTGATAGTAGCCCTATTAGATAGTAGTCATTATCCTCCTTTTATCAGTGAGGGAATTGAGGCACTCATTGCTTAATCATTAGTCCAAAATTGCATAGCTGGTAAGTGGCAAAACTGAGATTTGAACCCAGGCAGTCCACACTCATAACCAGCATACCACACCTCACCCCCTTGACAACAGGAGAAACCAAGCTAATGACAAGTTAACACAGCTGGGAAAGCTGGGGGAGACAGAACGTTGCACAGAAAAGAAGTCATCTTAGTTTACTGTGGAGCTCAGTAGTGACCTAAACAGGTAACAGTGTGAAAGGTGATCTGACAGGAGTCTCAGCATGCCCACATCAGGAAGATCCGGGAGGAGCACAGGCACAGGCATGGGCAGGAGATGTGAGGCATGAAAGAGCTAAGTGCTTCTCTTTGGTGATACAGAGGCGACAACTAAAACAAGTAACAAACCAGAAGTAGCAAGAAAAGTAGCTTGTTTAAAGCTACAGAGAGACCCACCAAAGGAACCAACTAGAGTTGAAAACAGGTCGTCTGTAGGCCGTCTGGGCAGACTGTGGCAGGATAGGGGATGGGGGCTGCTGTCTTTCAGGAAAAGTCCTGAGAATTATTTGACCCTTCGAATCTGTGCAAGTAGAACTTTGATAAAAATAAAAGCTAAACTTTAGAACGGAATAAATACCTGGCAGTACTGTTATAAAATAAATCTGTTTTATCTTCCTAGGAACTCAGTAAATGTTAGTTTTCCTCTTTCCTTTTTCTTTCAAAGGACAAGTTCCCGTCCCAGGCAGAAATGAAAGCCTGGCGTGACGCGGCCGCTGATGGCTCACCTCTCTCAGAATGGCCTGGCTGCCCTTCAGGCCTTCATTTCTTGCTTGCTAACTTCCAGGGAAGGACAGAAAAGCAGGGGATTCTGTTGACAGAGACTTTGATGAGTGCTTGTTACCGTCCGTGGCCTTGTTGGGTGCCTGGATCGAGGCCCAGCAAATGGCCAGATGTGGGGCATAGCTAATGTGGGTAGAGCACTTCCCGCGGCTCTGGGAAGGGACAGTGACAGTGTCTGACTGCTCCCGAGGCACTAGCAAAGGTGCCCTCCTGGCTGCAGGTAATGGGGGAGCTGCCCCAGACAGTCTGTAAGGCAGTGATCGTGTCCAGGATCCTAAGAGTTTCCTTTTAGCCACCTCCAACTAGGGCAAGAGGCCAGTATCTTGAAAGGCAGAGTTTGGGGCTTGTGTGTATGCAGGAGAGAGAGACAAAGTGTGTATATTTATAAAGCATGCCATACGCCGTTTGTTCAGTGCAATATGCCACTTTATTTTTATCTCTTCTTACTTCAAAGATAGGGAAAGCCTATTAATTAGTAAATCTAATCATAAATATATGCATATGTATCTACATTAATATCAAGTGTTTATATATTGATAAATTGATTTAAGAATGTTTTTCATTTCTGGCAGAACCTTAGACATTAATGAACCTGAATTCTCTTACTGAAGTATCCTCTTATTATTTTATAGCAGTTCTTCCTACTATGGGGTAATTATCAACCTGATTTTAACAAAAAAGTACACTGATCTACTGTAATCTTCTGCTCAGTAATACAAGTGAGTTTTCTATGCAAACCCTATCGCTCCGAAAAGAATTGAAGAAAAAATGTTTTACCAATTCAGACCCACGAGTATTTATTGTGCACCTACTACATGGAAGGCGTTGGACCGGCTGCAGTGGGTATAATGATGAGTAAAGCAGGCTCAGCCCTTAGCTTTTTGCATTTTATTTTGAAAAGGAAAATCCTAAGAACTAACTGACCACAACACAAGTCTTACAAGAATGGTGTATGAGAGGAACAAGCAGGCCCCTCCTGGGGGTTCGGAGGGGAAGACATCTCATTTCAGGGATCAGGAAGAGACAGACATGAGTTGAGGGATTTGTACTATTGGAATTATAAAATAACACATCCCCAACCTTCATTCATTGATTCATTTACCCATTCAACAATTTGAGTGCCTGTTACGTGTTGGATGCTCCTCTGGACCCTGGGGATGCACCAAAGCAAAGCTCACCTTCGTGGAGTGCAGGGAAGAGGATAGTGGAGAAGGGCAGGCTGCATCTCCCTGCTCTGACTCTACCTTGCTTTCTAGGAGCATTCGGAAGTTTCCTGTATAATGCTGGGCAGTCCTTGGCGGTCTTGGAGTTTGGCTGGCATGGGTGCTGTGTGTACGTATAGTATCAGTGGCACCCTGGGTTCTCTGAGAGCATCAGGACATCGCTAGTGGAGTCAGCAGTGTTTCTCAGAAGCTTCTGCCCTGACTCTTTGACCATTGAATCGCAGTCACATTAGGCCCTAAGTCCACAGGGGAGCTGCAGGAGCAGAGACCTTCTGTGGAAACCAGGGCTGCCCCATCCCAGCCAGGTCATAGGTCAGTGTGGTCTGCTTTAATGGGACATAACATCCTTTCTGGACCACCCTACCTGCCACATCCATGGGTTTCCTCCTGGCAGACCGTGGGGTCGGATGACTCTTCTGCAATATCTCTGTTACAGTATTCACTGATAACCATCTTAGAGAGATTAAATCAGAACTTAAAAATGTTTTCCTGCAGTTGATGTTTAAAAGATTTATTCCAAAAAAAAGATGTTGTCAGCCTGATACATCCTTTGTGGATAATAGATTGGACTGCATTAATTGCCTCTGGGGTTAGGATACTGCCCTTCCCCTTAGGTTTAACTGAATGTTCAACAAGGATGAGTGTAACACCGAAAAGCTTTAAGACTCAAAGACCTGCTACTCTTCAAGGGCAGATTCCAGGCCTTGCAAAGACCGTGTTAGGGGTATTTACATATTCGCTGTGTATGTTGGGAGCCCCATACACCACTGCACCTGAGACCCATCGGTGGGTGGTTTCAGTATCTATCCTGTCGGGAAGTGGTTCTCTTTTAATTACAGTTGACCCTTGAACACCTTTGAACTTCATCGGCCCACTTGTACGTGGATTTTCTTCCGTCTCTGCCACCCCTAGGACAGCAAGACCAACCCCTGCTCTTCCTCCACCTCCTCCTTCTCAGCCTACTCAATGTGAAGATGACAAGGATGAAGACCTTTATGATAATCCATTTCCACTTAGTTAATAGTAAATGTGTATTTCTTATTTTCTTAGTAACATTTTCTTTTCTCTAGCTTACTTGATTGTAACAGTATAGTATATAACACATACGACATACAAAATATGTGTTAACCATTTGCACTGTTGGCAAAGCTCGTGGTCAGAAGTAGGCTATGAGTAGTTAAGTTTCAGGGGAGTCAAAGGTTACATGTGAATTTTTGACTGGGTGATGGGTTGGTGTCCCCAACTCCCACGCTGTTCGAGGGCCCACCATATATGCTTTTCTCTCCTTGAGAAAAAATTTCTAGCCAAATTTTGTCTTCCTTAAACTCTATAGAGCTTGAGCTTCCAGCTTGTGGTCTGAGAAACCTCTCTTTCCTTGGTGTTTGAGCAATAATCCTTTTTAGCTTGATTGATTTTTTTTTTTTCATTCCTTTTTGTGTCCAGGATCCCACCTTTCATTGCAGTGAGTAGCTGTACAAGTTTCCTATCACTGCTCTAACAAATTACCACAAACATAGTGGCTTAAAACGACACACATTGATCATTTTACAGCTGCAGATCAGATGCCTGAAATCAGTTTCACTGGGCTGAAACAGACTTGTTGGCAGGGCTGGCACCTTCTGGAGGCTCTAAGGGAAAATCCATGGACTTGCTGTTTCCTGCATCTAGCGGTCCCTGCATCCTTTGGCTTGTGGCCCCTTCCTCACGTCTCCTTCTCTGACTCTGGCCCTCCTGCCTCCCTCTTATAAGAATTCCTGTGATTATGTTGTGTGTACCCAGACAATACACATCTCCCCATCTTGCGATTCTTAACTTAGGCATGGTTGCACAGTCCTTTTTGCCATGTAAGGCAATATTTTCTCAGGTTTCAGGGAATTGGAGGTAGGTGTCTTTGGAGGATCATTCTTTTACCTACCACAGGTGCTAATTAAACATTTTTAAAACTCAGCCGGTCGTTTCCTTTCCCCATCTCTGTCTCTGAGTATTTATGGACCAGGTTTTCAAAACACATAACTCACTTCCTTGTTATAAAGTAATAAATGTTAGAAAATTTCTCTCAGTTCTTTAAAACAGTTGGGAAATGATTAAATTATCTTTACAGTGATTGTGGCTTATCACTCTGAAAACTGGACTTGAACTCCAGGTATGTTGGGTATCGTCCTAGGGAACCACTGACACTCTAGAAAAACCAGTGTCGCCATTTTTCTTGGAAACTCTCCTTTCATCTCCAAGTACAATGGAAGACAAGAAAGAGAATGGTCCCTCTGTTGTTGCTGTTGCCATCATCTTTGTTGTGGATTCTTGCCTTCTTTATCCCCAACTCCAGAGCTCCTATCTGTGCCAACCTGTCACTGGCTTTGCTGTGGAAACTTTGACCTCCTCTCACACACATCAGCTGTAGCTGGCTTCGATATCTCATCTGCCACACGGGCACAACCAGGTGACCTAGAACTAGAAGTGTTCGTAGAGGAGAGGAAATAAGCTGAGTGAGAAATGTGCTTGAGCTCCAGGGTCCACTGAACTTTTACTTACCTTCTGATTCTTGCCACCCCCCAGAGCACCAGAGCAGTGACATTAAACAAACTCTCTACTCTCGACCATGTTTCTCCTTAACCTTGTTCTTTGTTTTTGGTATGTATGTATGTATGTATTTATTTTTGGAGACAGAGTCTCGCTCTGTCACCCAAGCTGGAGTGCTGTGGTGCAATCTCGGCTCACTGCAACCTCCACCTCCCGGGTTCAAGAGGTTCTCCTGCCTCAGCCTCCTGAGTAGCTGGGACTATAGGCGCATACTACCACACCCAGCTAATTTTCGTTTTTAGTAGAGACAGGGTTTCACCATGTTGGCCAGGCTGGTCTTGAACTCCTGACCTCAAGTGATCCACCCTCCTCGGCCTCCCAAAGTGCTGGGATTATGGGTGTGAGCCACTGTGCCCGGCCAACCTTGTTCCTTGACACAGCTGTTTTAAGCATCCATGTGGTATGTCCCAGTGAGAATGAAAATTTTGTGGATGGCTAACCATACTGTATATGTCTTAGTGGTCCAGTGAGTGTCACATGAGTGGCTTTTGATCTGTATTTGACAGATACTTTAATAATGTTATACAGATATTTTACAGATACTAAAATATATTTTACATATCCTTATGTAATGCATATATGTATATACATTGTGTATATATACATATGTATCACAATATGTGAAAATATATATAAAGGCCTTGTGAATTCTTTTCAACTATTATCTCCTTATCCCCTTTTTGTGGGATGTATATTTAAAAAAAAAAATAATAGAAAGTGCCCTCTATTATTGTTCAGCTTCCACCCCCCTCGCAGTTCAGAAGACTGGTCCTTGTATCTTTCAAGATGGAAGCCTTTATCTAAACGAGGGCCTATGAGTTTAAGTTTCTCTGGACAAACCCAGATGAAAGATTGCTTGTTGAAATGAAGCCATCTCTTCCACTTTGCTGCACTGATTAGATTGACCAATCAAGCTTAGAATGGGAAATGGCATGGAAGATCAGATGCGGGAAATCATTGAAATATTTGCCCTCCTGTTACAGGATCACTGAAGTCTGCTTATTATGGGACCCAGAGATTTCCACTCTTAAGATGCGGGAAGGCAGTGACTATGAAACTGGTCCTGGAAGTCTGTTGTTCTGGCATCCTCTGCCCTGGCTAAATGAGGTTCTGGCTTCAGAGGGGGTCTTGGTTTATAAGTGTTCCAGGGAGATTTATATGCATTTAGCTACACAAAACCTGGGCTGCATTAACGGTTCTTAAAAGCAGAGAATATGAAAGGGAGGACAGAGTCATTTTCAAAAATTGATGTTCAATTTTATAACTCTCAGTTTCCAATAAAAATTTCTGTTATGGTCAGTAGTTTATAAAGGAACAGTTTTGAGTCATCGTTAAGAGTAGAGGCCCACAAACAGATTGCCTAGATTCAAATTTTGGTTCTACCCCTCACCAGCCGTGTTGGTTAGAAGGTTACTCAACTTCAATTTCCTCTTCTGTGACATGGGGAATAGTCATAAACAATGCCTTCCTCATAATCGTTGTGAAGATTAGAAATAAGATAACATATTAAAAGCACTTAGATTGGGAGGCCGAGGCTGGCAGATCACCTGAAGTGGGGAGATCGAGACCAGTCTGACCAACATGGAGAAACCCCGTCTCTACTAAAAGTCCAAAATTAGCTGGGTGTGGTGGCACATGCCTGTAATCCCAGCTACTCAGGAGGCTGAAGCAGGAGAATTGCTTGAACCCGGGAGGCGGAGGCGGAGGCGGAGGCGGAGGCGGAGGCGGAGGCGGAGGCGGAGTTTGCGCCGAGATCGTGCCATTGCGCTCCTGCCTGAGCAACAAGAGTGAAACTCTGTCTCAAAAAAAAAAAAAGAGAACTTAGAACAGTGCCTGGCACAAAATAATTGCTCAATATACATTGGTGGTTGTTACTATTATTAAGTTATTGTTATTACTTAGCAGAGATTGGAAGCATTAACACATAATCTTTCAAAGACTTTTTATCTCCAGTAACTAAACTCCAAAAACATATGGGTACTTCAAGGGGGTGACCACTGAGCTATTCAAATGTACCCTTCTAGTCCCAAGAGTATACCAGTGTGCACTCTAGTATATACATGTATACTCTAACTACGTAAACTACATTATATGTCTACTCATACATCGCCTCTTTAAGAAATGTATATGGCACAGCATTTTATTGTCATAGCCATGATGGCATTTATGTTTTATAAACTGGAGGGAAGTTACAAGAATTTTTCATCAAAGAAAATCTTTTCTAGAATTAGATAGATGGTTAACAAAATGTATGACTGGATTTCTGTCATAGAAATTTTCAAGGAGATGAATTCTAGGAGAAATTAAGCATCTTTCCCCCCACCCCAATAATACAAGTTATTGGATAATTTTAAATTTGTGTCAAATGGCTTAATATCCTTTCCACAGACCCTGAAAATGCAAACATTTGATATATGCTCATATCCAATTTCAAGTTCTGCTTATATTTTGTTTGAATTACTGTCTCCTTAGCTGC